>NC_137054.1:22114811-22176590 GCF_032717465.1 Coenobita brevimanus | reverse complement strand
TACGTATTGCTGTTGGTAGGTAAACTGTCTAGGATGGATTTTACGTATCTTGTCTGTATTTTAAGTGGGGCAATTTCGGAAGAGTCAAGTTCTAGTACTGGGACATTCTGGCTGGTATCGTCTATGGTAGTATTTCTGGCAAATGTACTGGCAAAAATATCTGCTTTCCCACGCGGGTCATTGGTAATGTTGCCATCTGAAGATTTTAGCGGGGGAATGGATGATGACTTGTTAAAGTTATTACTGAAAGCTGAGATGAGATGGAGAGATGGGGTGGAGAGGTATATGAGAGAGGGGGGTGTGAGTTGGGAGCAGGGGTTTGAAATGGCGGGGGACAGGGCGACTTGGAAGCGATTTGTTTGTGGCCACCCCAAACGGGATTGAGGCGTCTGGCAATAGATAGACAGATATATGCTGATGACTTTCGGGCTGTTGCACTGGGACAGTTGCCATCAAACCATTTTGGAGAGTTTGATGTTTTAGTGAATTGCTGACTTGGTATGAATAAATCCATACCAGCTAGTATTAAGTCGCAAATGTGGGACTGGGTAGAAATGACATCACTTGAGAAGAAAGACTAGCATGGAATGTCAGCAATATAAATTCTAAATTCATCCCAGTTTGCCCTATCAAAGTGCCATCGGGTCACCCTGACAGGTTCTTAATGGGGAGGTTTGGGGGGGCTAACTAATGAGGCTTTGATGAGATTGTGATCAGAGGATCCAAATGGAGCCAATACCTCTATCTTGTACTGATCTGGATCATTTGTCAGGAACAGATCCAAAAGACGGGCATCATGGTCAGGATTATCTGGTATTCTGGTTGGTTGCTTTACTAGTTGCGTGAGATTAAATGATTCTGCAAACAGCTCGCACTCTAGACCAGCATCGTCAGTCCTGGCAGAATGCAATAACCATTCAACATTATGTATGTTAAAATCACCCTAAATGGTAATTTTTGTGATAAGGGTAAGATTAAGGTTACTCAACTGTGTGGAAATGGAATCAAATACACTGGGTTCAGAAGAAGTACTTGGGGAGCGGTAGACTACACAATAAATGCTCTTTCTTTCAGTAAGAATTAAGTTTATAACGTTCATAAGTTTCTCATTTTAGTCTTCCTTTATTTTTAATTTCATCACTGGCACAGCGTTCTTCCTACTATTAAATATATGTGTTACCCTTGCCATTTGGTTATTGATTTCAAAATTATAATTTCTTTTCACCCATAATAACCCTCTAATCCACCTTATGAACTGAATTTCCTACACAGTGTGTACTGGGTTGTTCATTTCATCTGCATAATTTTTGTGAAAAACTTTTAGCATAGATCTTCTTAGGGTAATGCTGCCTTCTTGAATTTCCGTCATTTTTCTCTGGTCAATTAATACCTTGGTAATTATTTGGGAAAAGCATATAGAGTTACATGGGGAGACAGACTGACAAATAAGGAAGTGAAGGAGAGTTGTGGTGTGGATGTCGATGTGATAGAAAGCGTTAGGAGAAACACAATGAGGTGTTTTGGCCATGTGGAGAGGATGGGGAGTGACTGACTGACGAGGAAAGTGTATGTGAGTGTGGTGGAGGCAGGGGAGGAAGAGGGAGGGGGAGGCCAAGGATGAGATGGAGGGACGAAGTGGAGAGGTATATGAGGGAGGGGGGTGTGAGCTGTGAACAGGGCTATGAAATGGCGGAGGACAGTGCGACATGGAGGCCGTTTTGTGGCCACCCGTTACGGGATTAAGGGGTCTGGCAATAGATAGACAGTAAGTCATTTCTCAGTAACAGACTTTTTTTTTTTTCTAGTTTTATTAATAAGGCGGTTGAAAACAAAGAGATTATATTATCATGGGGTGATGTAAATTTATGAATTAAAAATGCTGCTATTCCTTGAAAATAGAGACAAGGAACTGACTTGTGAAAATCAAGCAGTAAGTTCTACTTTATGTCGGCTTACTTTGCCTATTCTCTAAGGACGAGAATTTATAAACTTTCTCAACAGTACACAGCAGAGACTAGTTACTCATGTGTGCTGTTTGTTAGTACTGTTAGCCTCTTGAGAAAGTGACTCCACCCCTGACAATCAATAACTAATGCTAATAATGACAAACAGGTTCTTGCCAGTGCATTAGCTCCTGGCTGGCACAACGAATTTAAGCTTGATACAAAAGAACTGGCCTAAGTACCAGTTATGAATAATGTAAAAGGTTTGTGCAAACTAGGAGTGGCAACTAAAATAAGATTAATGTGGAGAAATAAAACACGATTCTAATTATATTAAGCTCAGAGAAAAGAACTGTAAATTTATTACTTATGATGAAATAAATTTACATTACATGAGTCTCAAAAATGAATTCAAAATAACAAGAATACACTCACTCGTTCATTCAAAAGCTAAACACACTTAAGCCTAGAAAAACGAAAAGAAATACTGGTCAGTGGAGGGGAGACGAGCGAAAAAAAAATGGGCGCCTGTGCAGGACATCAGACGCTGCAATTCGCTAAGCCCGCTTCGCCAATTCACCGTCTACAGTAGATGGAGATTCAGGAACTTGCTGTACAATGAAGGAGCTCTTCACGCTGGGAACAAACGGTCCTACTCTCACAACGACTCAAAGCTGACTAACTTCAAACAGTTGAAAGAGGGCGAGAGATGGCTGTGTTCACCGGAAGTAGGGCGTGGCCTAAGTCAACGATCAACGGGAGAGGGTGAACGATATATGCTCACAATAAATCACTCAGTGAAGGCACTAATGTCGTGCATAAGAATGATCACTTGTGAAACAGTGAGAAATGTTCTGAAAACCATCCCGATCTGAGTGAATACGAGGACGGTTGAACTGAGTGATGAGCAGTGGGAATTCCACTAGAATTCATGGTTTTCTCACTGAAGTACAATGTCACGAATTTATAAATACGCTTGCACGAATTCGTGACATTACACCCCATCAAAATCAAATTTTTCTTCAGAAAAAATTTTCAATATACATACATTTAAATCCTAACTCAGTCACACAAGATTCGAACTGTGGTGTGTGTGCTATCCTGCTACAGGAGAAAATCACAGTCGCCTATGAGCGTAAAAACCTCGTATTTACGTTAATAGAAGCAAGCTTGAGGAAAAAACTCCGTGACGATGGTGAAAAATCCTGTACTCAGGTCAAACTGAGCAAAAAGTTCGCTACATTTACATTAACAACTTATTGTCATGTAGCACGATGTATGTAATACACGGAATAGGTGTGACAGTTGTGGTGTAACTGTGCCTACGTGTAAAATTACATAATACAAATCAATAGTAAACAGAGACTACGAGGCAGAAGAGAAGAGGCGGCAGCATGAGGCAGAGACGATCAGCTGATCTGCACGACAAAATTGCTACACCCGCCAGCTGCACCTGCGAAAGCAATCAAGGTGGGGCATCAAAAGTGTCAGTGCGACTAACAATTTTCATTTAATTACAGTTTCTCTCTCTCTGCCTAGCAGTCAGTCTATGCTACAAAGGGTACGCCCTAGCCGAAAATTTTAAGTGACAGCCAAGCTTTGTACATTCGAGGTCGCCATTATTTTCGTATTGGATACATTATTAACCAGGAAACGTGGTCCCAGGACAGAATCTCAAATGACCCTTATAGTTTACAGGTTAAACCCTAAACCTACATTATTATTAACCAGGAAACATGGTTCCAGGATGGGGAGGCGAGAGAAAAGACTGTGCACCTGTGCAGGACATCAAACACTGCAATTTGCTAAGCCAAAGGACCCAGTTTACTGGTTAAACCCTACTCTACACTTGCGATTAACATTGGCGAGCTGAGAATCCCTAAGCAATTTCGGGCAGGTCACATTTTAACACTCACCGTGGGTGCGAACACTCATGTGGATAATGTGAATTCTCCGGGAATCCTCAGAGAGGCCCACAGCTTGAGACACTACGAGGTAATTCATATAGAGCCTCGGATTGTCCTTACGAGGGTCTCGAACGTCCCCTTGACCTACGGTATACATGTATGTACAGGCCCTGGACATAATGTGTCCTGTAGGCCAACGGGCGAGACGTCAGGTCTGCACCCACATCACCACTGCCCTGTCTCTCAACTGACTCTGAGATTATGGGTGTGGATTCAAATGGCGCAGGAAGGACATGTCCCTGATTAGTGGTACATTGACACACATTGCAGGAATGCACAAAGCGTTCTATTTCTCGTCCCATTCCTGGCCAGAAAAAGTCAGCACGGATATGGCCCTGGATTTTCCTTTTGCCCGGGTGACCTCCTGACGCTGAACAATGACCCCATTCTAACACTGCTTGGTGAAACTGCAATCGAACCTCGCCCTGGGGTGTTCGTGACTCACGGTAGAGCCGTCCTTGTTTACGAAGGAACCTGGCTTGACCTCCCCATGAATACTTAATCACTCTACCCTTTTGCTTCTTCCGCATGGCAGCAAGTGTCAGATCAGACTGTTGTTCTTGGACAACATCTTGGCTACAAAGCAGATCTTGCTGCGATGCAATGGTCACAGGGGTGACACAATTTGGAGCCTCAGCCATGGCTCGTGTTACTGCAGCAGAAGTCTGAGTAGCATCATCTATGGTGCAACTATACTTGGCACCTGGAATATTGCCTATAATAAGGTCAAATAAAGGTTCTGGCATGACAACTGCTAGTGTCGTACCAGTGTAGAAAGGAGATGCCACCTGGATACGTGCCTCAGGGAACAATCTCACTGATCCATCAATGAGCTGACCTTGGATCTGTCGACCTGTGTACTCCTCAGGCCGAACTAGACTCTGCCTGACAGAGCAACCTAAGAAAGCATTGTCTCTCAGGACCTTCACAGGAATGCCTCCCACAAACCCTCGCTGAACAAGGCACTGTTACCTGCGGGAGGGCCTGTGGAGGAAGCAGCCAGCCACTGATGAGGCTGCTGAACGAATAATGCAACAAACATGGTGCCCTGAGAATTTGATACCTGAGGGGTCGTACTCACTGTCTGGGGAGATTGAGCATTGACCATCTGTGGAGGGTTAACTGTCACTGGGGGACTAGTGAACTGTGAAGAAGAGCATGTGCTGCTAGGGACGACACCACCGTACTGCTGTTGAGGCATGAAGGCTGCGTTTGCCTCCTGCCTCCGATACACTGGGGCTAGTGCTGAGAAGGATTATCCCGATCTTTGATTGCGTGGCTGATACTGCTGCTGCTTAGGGTACTTGTCATACCACTTCCACTCAGGTTTGTGGGTTTTTTGCCCCTGGTCCATCTTCTGCGGTTTGTTTGGACCTTGGCCATTATTCTGAGAACAACTTTGTTGCTGGGGTTCAGTCTGAGACGGTTTCCCAGATTTGTCAGCTTTCCTGTTCCAGGTGTGTTACTTACGAGTTTGATACCCATACGCAGTGAAGAATGCATCAGCCTTCTCCACCATTTGGCTGGCATCCCTTACCTGACAGATCTTAAGCTGAGCCATAAGCTCAGCAGGCCACGACTTTTCTAGCTGCGTGCGCAGCATAAGGTCAATTATTCCCTCTCGCATGGAAGGAGTTTCATCTTTCTCCATCCACTCGTCTAAGCAAGCAGTAAGCCAATCAAGAAACTGAACAGCAGTCTCCTTTTCTTGTAGATGCACCCTAATAAACTGACTCCTGGCGTCATCAACTGTAAGACCGTATACTTTGACGAATGCGGCCTTCATCATCTCATACAGGAGATTGTCTCCACGAATTCTGTGGAGAAAATCAAGGGCAGGGCCCTCAAACAAGCTAAGAAACTGGAGCAGCTCAGCTGCCTCATCCAGCTGGTACAGCTGAGCCATATCTTCAAAACGAACTATGAATGGCTCAATTCGCTCGCCTTCCTTGTATAGAGGAATCTTGATGTGTGGGGTCGCAAGAACGTAGGAGAGCGCTCGTGGAGCTTGGGTTAGCTGCACCAGATGTGTCTGAAGCCAAGGAGTTTTGCTTGAGCTTCAGTATCTCAAGTTCATGTTTCTCACGTGCCTCGCGCTCGGCACGTTCATGTTCTCGTTCTCTCTCTCATTGTTCTCGCTCGTATTCACGTTGTTCTCGCTCGTGTTCACATTCTCTTTCGCGTTGTTCTTGTCATGTTCGCGTTGTTTTTGCTCGTGTTCACGCTCTCTCTCGCATTCCTTGCACTGTTCTCGCTCATGTTCACGTTGTTCTCGCTCATATTCATGTTGAATTCTAAGCTCTTCTCGAGCATCATTCTCACGTTGCTGCTCGTAACTAAACCGTGAGAGGACGTATTCCTTGATTTGTTTGGGGTCGCTAAGCCCCATATCTTTGGTTTCCTGCACATAGTTATTAGTAGTCATGATGCTAACTCAGCTAAGGCTGAGTGGGCTAAAGACTGAGCACTGACTGCTATTTTGCAGAGAAATGCCAATAATCAAGAGTAAAGAATATAGGCACAGGTTGGTGGTTACCAGCTTTATCTAGTTAAACTGGTAAAGAAAGAAAATTAAAAAAGAAGCAACTGACTGGGAAAACTATTATGTAAAATTAATAGAAATGAATCAATAACCACCAGTAAGATAGTCCCTATAGACGTTAATGATAAATACCAAGGTGTGAGTGAGTGAGTAATATCTCGTTAATAACTCTAGAGATAGGAGTTAATTTCCTGTCGAGGTCGCCATGTGTCACGGGGTGGTGTAACTTTATGAATTAAAAATGCTGCTATTGCTTGAAAATAGAGACAGGGAATTGACCTGTGAAAATCAAGCAATAAGTTTTACTTTATGCTGGTTTACTTCACTGATTCTCTAAGGACGAGAATTTATAAACTTTCTCAACAGTACACAGCAGAGACTAATTATTCACGTGTGCTGTTTGTTAGTACTGTTAGCCTCTTGAGAAAGTGACTCCACCCCTGACAATCAATGACTAATGCTAATAATGACAAACAGGTTCTTGCCGGTGCATTAACTACTGGCTGGCACAACGGATTTAAGCTTGATACAAAAGAAATGGCATAAGTACCAGTTATGAATAATGTAAAGAGTTTGTGCAAACTAGGAGCGGCAACTAAAATAATCTTAATGTGGGAAATAAAACACGATTCTAATTTCATCAAGCTCAAAGAAAAGAACTGTAAATTTATTGCTTACGATGAAATAAATTTACGTTACATGAGTCTCAAAAATGACTTCAAATAACAAGGAGAATACACTCACTTGCTCATTCAAAAGCTAAACACACTTAAGCCTAGAAAAACGAAAAGAAATACTGGCCAGTGGAGGGGAGCCGAGCAAAAAAGACTGGGTGCCTGTGCAGGACATCAGATGCCGCAAGTCGCTAAGCCCACTTAGCCAATTCACCGTCTAGGTGGAGATTCAGGATCTCGCTGTATAACAAAGACGTTCCTCATGCTGGGCACAAATGGTCCTAATCTTACGACGACTCAAAGCTGACTAATATCAAACAGTTGAAAGGGGGCGAGAGATGGCCGTGTTCGCCAGAAGTAGGGCGTGGCCTAAGCCAACGGTCAACGAGAGAGGATGATCGATATACGCTCACAATAAATCACTCAGTGAAGACACTAATGTCGTGCATAAGAATGATCACTTGTGAAACAGTGAGAAATGTTCTGAAAACCATCCCAATCGGAGTGAATACGAGGATGGTTGAACTGAGTGATGCGCAGTGGGAATTCCACTAGAATTCGTGGTTTTCTCACTGAAGTGCAATGTCACGAATTTATAAATACGCTCGCGCAAATTCGTGACATATATATATATGGCTCATCTGTCAGTAACACAATTCTCATTTTACTCTTTCTTGGACCAGATTTTCGTCCTTTTGCAGTTACTTTGACATAGGCTTGTGGTAGAAAAAGTCAACAATATGGCTCTACATACGGTATTTTACATAGCACATTTGAGTGATTGGCACTGGTATTATTGTTAATATTCTGTTTCGGCTGAACGTTCAAGAAGGAGAGATGAAAGCTTTAGTCCAGGTTAGAGTAAAAATAGCTCACATTATAAATGTCTCACTTAATCTACTGACCTCAGTAGGACTCGTCTATCATTCTTCAACTTTTTCACTTCCACAAATCGGGGTGTCAAGTCTCCTTTACTATCCAAAGCAGAATCATTGTACGACCAACATAATGAGCTCTAATTATACACAAGGATTCATGACATCCTTTCACTGGAGCAGGCTGTGGTCAGTCGCTTTCTCACTTCCTAGAAAATAGCCCAGAGACTGAAATGACCTGTTTGGTTTGTAGGGAGAGGTTGAACCACGGTCATAGAAGGTTGAAGAGTAACCACTGACGGTCCAAATAAAAGGTATGTGCAATACAATCTTAAATCTGGCCCTCCATATTCTGGGAGGCTTGTGATATCATATGGCAGATGCCTTGGGAGTCTTGAGTACATCTTCTTAACCAGCTGTCTCCGGTCATGGTTGTGTGTGATACCCGAGTCACCATATTATGGTTCTTGACCTACTTCCATCTACACTATAACCATGCAAGCATCAAAGGGGACTGAATACACACTCCAGTTATGCCTAAATTGATAAGATTTGAGCGCTCATTGATTTTCTGTAATTTTTTTCCAAATGTGCATATTCACAGTCATCTTTTTAAAATGATAGTCTTCGTTCCAATACAGTTTTCTTTTTCATCCTTCAGTGACATAACTGCTTCTTTTCTTTGGCCTCTGGACATCAATTTGAGATGCAGAGACCTTTTCTTATTTGGACCTTGGGAATAACTTTCGCCCGATCTTGAAAAGTATTATTGCACCTGTTAATACAGCACAATTATAACTTCTTTTCTCAATTTTCTTTGCCAAATTATGGAAGTAATACTATTTATCTCCTCAGAGAACAGGTTGTGGCTCAGCATGCATGATCCTCTAAATGATCTGCTTTGGCTATAGATGTGCGATGGCCTAGTTACTAGAACGCCATAGTCAGAATGAAATTCTTCCACAGATTCGATCTCTGTGTGATGACTGGAGGCTTCTTGATCATGTAATGACGCCAAGGACAGTAGTCCGGTCATTTATCCCCAATTATACCAGGCTATTGGTTCCTACACCTCGAATAGATAAAATATGACTAATTGTTACCATTCTTGCTTTAGACTTGAGAAGTTTCACATGTATCCCGTAAATTTCATGGATATTTTAAGATCAGTAGGCAGGATTACCGTGTGAAGCATTTTCCAGTTAAGATCATTAATTTGCCAATAAACTTAGCCTTGAGTCAACACCCTCTCACCTCTGTCTTTTTCTCTCTAAGCCAATGAAAGCCTGGATAAGCAGAACTCGATTACCAAAAGGCTGTATTCTTATACTTTCCTGACCTTAAAAATGTTTTATCAGATTGTTTGTTAATGCTTGTATTTTCACCCATACATGCAATCAAACACCTCCATTCCCAATTAAGGCAGTACATAGATAAATAATAGGATACAGAGAAATTATTCATAATATAGTTAATTCCTATGGAGACTTGTTTACCACAGAAACTGATTTGGATCCTTCCTGAACACAGCCAAGCTTCACAATTCTGGACTGTACATGTATTATGACATTGAACTTCCGTTATGTTTCCACATAGTTTACTTCCTCCCTTTTTTTTGTTTTTTGTTATTTCAGTGAGTCAATTATTAAAGCTGAGATAGAACTCAAAATGGTGTATAGTTATGAAAGGCATTATGCTCACTGGCCCGAGGATAATGTGTGTTGAATCGCTTATGTTTTTACTTTATCAGTTAACTTGCGAAATGTATGAATTCATTTGTTCCGATGACGCATTTTATAATGAATCCTGTCCACTACTAGACGAGTTTATTCAGTTTAAGAGAGAGTTTGGGAAATGATGAGGTTACATACAGCTATCGTTAACCCCTTTTCTACGAGATATTATTCAAAAGTTGAATAGGCTGTCTGATTCAAGCAGTTACTTACCATAAATTACATTTTTAGATTGTCTTTACGATCTGGAAATTTTAAAAGTGATTTGTAGTTGCAGCACAAGCATTCTTCGCATTCTTTCTTTTTATTGTGTTGTCCATTATTCTGTGTTCTATTATACTCTTTTTCTGCTTCACTTTTCCCCATATAATTCCTCACAATTAACAGTAACAGCTCGAAGACGCCATTTGTAGTTTATTCTCGATACACTTGAATGATATTACTGGGCTTGTAAAAGACATCTCGTATTAAAGGCGTAATAGTTCAGAATCTATCCTAAGCTGAGTAAGACTCATATCTCACCAATTTTCTTCCTGCTGTGTCTCACCAGTTCTTTCTTCTCTCTCTCGCTCCCCCTTTCGCTCCATCCCTCCTTTAATCTCTCGCTTAAGCTTTCCCTTTCTCCCTCGTTTTCTTCCACAAACCTTCATTACTCTCACCTTTAGTGTCTCTCTCAAACCTACCCTTTCTCCCTTCTCTCTCCCTCCTTCAACCTTTTCACTCTTCTGTTTTTCCTGTCCTTCGGAACAGTTCTCTCTTCCACCCCATAGTCCTCAAACCTTTATTCTCTCTCTCTCTCTCTCTCTCTCTCTCTCAAAATTCTTTCTCTCCCTCCTGTTTTTTCAATCAGTTCTCCCCACTCTCTTTCTTTAATCCCACCTTCATATCTACACTCCCCCTCCCCCTTTCCCTCTCCCCTTCCTGTCTGACCTTGGAATAAAAAAAGCAGAATGAAAATTAGTTTTTAATCTGATCTTTCTGTGTTGCGTCCCTTGCGGCGGGGGATTAACTGAGAGAGAGAGAGAGAGAGAGAGAGAGAGAGAGAGAGAGAGAGAGAGAGAGAGAGAGAGAGAGAGAGAGAGAGAGAGAGAGAGAGAGAGAGAGAGAACTTGGTATCGGCAGAAACAATGAGGTAAAAAAGGTACTCAGAAAAACGACGATAATTACAGGAGACAGGACCAGGATATGGACAGAAGCATTGAGAAATGGAGATATTTCAAGACTGATGGAAGAGGAAGATTTTTAAAGGGAGATACGGTCAGAAAGAGAGAGAGAGGGAGGGGAGGGAGGGAGATCTAGGTAGGTTGACGGTGGGCTGAGTATCGGATATTCGAAATGAATCAGGAAAGGTGAACGGATGAGATGAGGAGAGGCAGGGAGGTAGAAACAGCATTTGTGAAAGGTGATAGTATCATACAAAGAGAGAGAGAAAGAGAGAGAGAGAGAGTGTGTGTGTGTGTGTGTGTGTGTGTGTGTGTGTGTGTGTGTGTGTGTTATATAGATACACAGACCACACAGACCTCGCGGTCACTACGAGGCGGTCCTGCCTTAACACTAAAACAGTACAGCAGTTACACAAGTAGGAGAAAAGGATAGCATGGCTGAATGCTGTCTCCGTCATCCTCCAAACCCTGTCGCTTTTGTTGTACAGGAAAAAACATTGAGAAGTAGCACCTGGCAGGGTTTAGAAATCCTGAAGAAAATTTCACAGGATAGTCAGAAAATTGAATAAAATGAAAATGAAAAGGCTGAACAGAAAGCAATATGTTAATTCTAACCTTAACCTTATGCATGTCATTTTAATTATTTTTTATTTCTAAAGGTAAGAGGATATTTTATCAGCGTACTTAATTGCTAATATGAAGCCAAAAAATCTGTTTACCCATACATGATCACAGAAACGCATAACTTGAATATGTCTTTGACAATACTTGGACATAGATATATACATATACACATTCATATACAGTTATATATTCGTACCTATCACTGTTTCATGTCCCAAGAGAATAGACAAGGATAAGACTATGTTGGTGATGGCGGTAACCATATCTGGTACAGCACATTTAGTTGGGTCAAGGCGGGTTAGGTCGAGTCATATCATGGATCGCCACTCTACCCTCTTCTCCCTAGAGACAGGATATACACTTATTCGTATGCATAAAACATGCGTAAGTACATATTCACAGTTGGACACACATAAAGATGTGAATACAAACATGCCTTCGTATTTATATATCAATCGCATTTAGATGTATATCTAATGCTAATGTCTTTTTAAAGCTATTTATGGTTCTGCTTTCGAACACATTACCAGAGAGTTTATTCCAAGCATTTACAGTGGAGAAACTGAAGAAATTTATGATTGTATCAAGATTAGCCTTCCTTGCCTGCAGCTTCATTACTTTTCCTCGAGTTGTGGTCTCGGTAATAACTCTGATTAGATTGTTTGAATCGATGTTCCTAAAGCCGCTGAGTTTCGAATAACATTCAGTTAGTTGACCCAGATTCTTTGTTTTGTTAGAAAGAATAATTTCAGTTCCTTACGCCTCTCGAGATATGATTATTCCTCAGGGAAAGGATTAATTTGGTGGTCCTGTTTTGTACAGCTTCGAATTTCTCTATACCCTTGACCAGATATGGTACCCAGTATTGAGCCCCAAACTGTAAGTTTGGTCTGTGAGTTAATGTAGATGGATCACAATATCCATCTGCTATATGTAAAATGCCTTTTGATGAATCATATGCTTTATTAGCTTTATTCGAGGCAAGGAAATACCGACTAGAAAATCTGAGGTTAGCTGAAATTATTATTCCTAAATCTTTAACTTTTGAAGACTTGCTAGTTATTGGCCTTGCATTGCATAAATATACTGTTTTTGTCCCACATTGCAGTGCCTCATATTGCAGTAATTTTATTAAATGGCATTTGCTTTTTTTCTGAGTATTTAGCAATTTTAAGGTTATTTTTAAGGCTAATTCTTGTCTTTTTCAGTTTACACAGTATTGCCGATTTCTGTTTCATCCTCTAATTTAGAAATGAAATCGTTTAACCCGACATCGATATCGTTAATTAGGAGCGATCGAGCACAGCGAGTGAAGCGATGTTTACGTTTAGCTGAAAAATGAGTGGCCCGCTGGCCCGACATTTCACGGCCTGACCGTGATGTTTTTCGGAGGATAATAACTTTGCTAGTATGTGAGATAGAGAAGAAATTCTTTCAGCAGGTAGTATATATCTTCAATAAATTTAGTTTTCTGCTACCTGTTTACTCATGCGACCAACTAAACCCCTTGGAATCCCAGCTTTCTAAGGGAATGTGCCGAGTGCTTCAGCTGACATGCCCCAATTTGAAATTAAATAAAAAAAAGATATCTTGTTGTAACACTATGTTTTCTTGCATGAATTCTAGCTATTAAATTTCAGATACTATGCTCATTATTTTACATAAACGTCTTTTTCTTTCTATGTTTAGGTGGTGAAATCAGCAAGGGTAATCTCCGCATTTCTGAGTTTTATCATCCAGTCAATAGCCGAGCGTTTACCGATGAAGTTCATTGACAACAAGTCGGAGCAGAGAACTGGACATTGCTCGTGTGATAAATGCTACCGTTCCCTGTTATACGCACATCCAGAGAGGAAACGTGAGAGAGAAAAGGTGAGAAAATTAATATTGTTGCTCAATTATTATTCTTTTGTTATTGTTCAACTACCTCGCTAGAAATGTTGAAAGTTTCCGCCAAGATGAAATTATGATGACAGGAGTATGTAGAAAAGCTCCCTCGCTCGTCTTGCGCCCACAAAACGCACTTTACTGGTATACGTTATGAACAAAACTGGTTCCAACACTGATTTCTGAAGTACTCCACTAATCACTGGGGGTAAGTCTGACTCGACTCCATTTATTAGCTCCACCAAGGAGGTTATGTTTTACCGGCGTTGGTTTGTTTGTCTGTCTGATTGTTTGTCTGTCTGTCTGTCTGACAGCAAGATTGCTCAAAAAGTTATGAATGGATTTTGATAAAATTTTGAGGAAGAGTGGGCCATGGGCAAAGAAAGACGTTATTAAATTTGAGAGCAGATCCAGATCGGAATTAATTTCAATGAAATTTTGTGGAAAGGTGGGCCATGGACCAAGAAAAAATTGAATAAATTTTTGAGCGGATCCGGATTCGGATCCTTTTTAATGGCATTGGCGGAGGTATGCGCTCTCTGTGTGCTTTCAATTAACAAGTTGTTTTCTGTCACTGCCAGCCACCTAAGAATGTTTCCGTCGTTTCCATTAATTTATTAAGTGATACCCTGACACGGGCTTTCTTGAAATTTACAAAAGTTTTTATCTAGAGATCAAGTACTGTGCGATGAATTGGGAGTGGTCGCTGTCTCTGGCCAAATATTCTGGAAAGACTGTTTTATGTTTACACAGCTGACAGTTCTTAACTCAGCACTGTGTAAGAACTGAAACTCACTTACCTCTCTCTGAATTATTTTAGGAGAGACAGGGAACTAACAGACTCCGAGAGCGTAACACAACTCTTTCCCAATAAAGTATCCAGTAGTAGAATGGACCTTAAGAGTAACCTGAATTCCTAATGGTATATCTACAGGACTACACCACAAATTTTGGTGGCAGCGGTGAGAGTGCTATAATCCAGATATCTCACTTAATTCGTCGTTCTATTTTCTGAACCTTCACTGTATATGTATATCCTCGTATTCCATTCAACCAAGTTAGATTTTTGTTCATGGTGGTTTTTGTCCATTGCTGTGTTACACGTATGAAAAGAAACAAAGATTCCTTTGAAATTTGGTTACAATGTGGAGCAAGGAAAACAGTGAAACTTGTTAAATATGAAAGTGATGTGAAGAAACTGCAACCTTACGCAAAGTTGGAGAAATTCGTTTGGAACTGCCCACGGCCCACTCCACCCCTCCTATACAGTGTTGCTTTGAGTGACGATGTGTGGACACCCAACCAATTATGTGAACATTATTTAGTAATTAAGAGACCTTAGTCTCTTGTGAAACCATCGTAAATAATGTATAACCGTCTATTACACAAATTTAGTTTCATTATTCTTCCCTATAACATACCGATATGGGTACATTATAATATTCTTATGTATGTACATTAATTTAGTTAAATATTTTCCAATTAACTTGTATGCTCTTATTATTAGTATTGTACAATGTCATACAGTTTTCATATCATTTTCTTATAATATCACTGTTGTTTCATCATTTGAATTACCTTCTGTTATTCTCTACGTCTATAATATGTCGGGAGACATTTATCCGGGAGGAGAGAAATGTGAGTGGTTGTTTTTTGCTTAGTGGTCTCGGCTTAGACTCTGCAAGAAAGCGATGAATTGGCAGTGGTCGCTTCCTCCTGCCAAATCTGCTAAGAAAATTCTTTTATGTATGCACAGCTGACAATTCTAAGTCAGCATTGGGTAAGAATGGGAACTCAGGTACCTCTCATATATATATATATATATATATATATATATATATATATATATATATATATATATATATATATATATATATATATATATATATATATATATATATATATATATACAGCGGTGGCTGAATCGGTAGAGAGGCGGTCCTAAGGGACCCAGGATCGTATCCCGGCTGGGGCAGGGAACAGTAAAAGGATTTGAATGTCATAAAAAGCTGACTTTACTGATCTACGAGATGACTCGCCGACATGTCATAAAAGTACCCCCGCTAATACAAGTACACCAGTCCTGTATGAGACAGCCCTAGCATGTATTTAATACGGACGGTGGGTGTTAGCGCCGAAGTGGTGACATGTGGAGGTGTAGGAGGACTACTGGGCCTTGGGATAGGTCATTGCCCCCGGGAAATAGGCCTTGAAGCCTTTGCCCAGAGTAGGACACGTATAATATATATATATATATATATATATATATATATATATATATATATATATATATATATATATATATATATATATATATATGTAATTCGCCGGGTCGGTCAGGATCACTTGATGGTCGTGATCGTCAGCTTTTACCCTCCCGGAAGGGAGCTGAGAGCTCATATAGTCCGATCTAAAGGCAAGGCTGTGACCTTCACACACGCACACACCCGTCCCCTTGCTCAAGGGGGACAGTAACCACTCACTTCGTCAGTGAAACTTTTCACACCCTGAGCGAGGCACGAACTCCCGTCTACCAGATGGCATGCGAGAACGTTACCACTGAGCCAGCAAGCGTGTGTGTGTGTGTGTGTGTGTGTGTGTGTGTGTGTGTGTGTGTGTGTGTATCATTCGGACCTCCTTTCCCACCCTAGGGTGGGGTGAGGAGCACCATCGTCCAGACAGCCTAAATTTGCCCAATCCCATGGACCATGCTTCCATTCACTCACAATTCAAGCCCTCGGCATCCTGGCTCTGTCTGATACGCCAAAAGCGTTCAGTACGTTCTGCAGCTTCACATAAACGTATCTGATAGAGTCAATCCGGACACTGTCACGTTAAAAAATGGGTGCCAAATCCCTGATCATGCGCTTCTTCGAACAAGATTCATCCAGCCAGCTCGATCTTTTGTCAGTCCCCTACCCTCATCGACTTGCAAACTCTCTTCCCTGCACACTCATCCAACATATCCATCCGCCCTCTTCTTGGCCTACCTCGTCTCTTCCCCCCTTCCAATTCGCTCAGATATACCTTTTTCACCACTCTATTGTTATCCATTCTCTCCACATGGCCATGCCATCTCAGTACACTCTTTTCGATTGTGGTGTCCACTGACTTTCTCATTCCACATCTTTCACGAATCATATTACTTCGTATCCTATCCACTCTCCATATTACACAAACAATCCTCAGCAGTCCCATCTCCACTGCTCTCACGCCTGACTTTTCATTTTCATACCACACCATAGTCTCACATCCATATGTTAAAGGTGGCACTAACACTCCTTCATGTAAGCCTCGTGGCGCTGCAACACTCAAGCCTCTGTTTCTTATCGAGGCCTTCACTTCACCAGCTACTTACCTTCCTTGAGTCACTCTACTTTCCACTTCACTGGTAGATGGAGGCGTCCATCAACCACTCCCACTCACTCAGTGTAGGGATGCCTTATGGTCTGTACACAGTGACATGCCAAATGGTTCCCTGTACCCAGGAAACCATTTACTACGCTGGGTAGTAACCATATAACCGGTTTTTTTGGCCGAGTTAAGTATCCCCCAGATTCCTCTATCTAAAGCACTTAATCATGGCAAATGTTAAGCACACACACACACACACACACACACACACACACACACACACACACACACAATAGAGTAACAGAGAGAGAGAGAGAGAGAGAGAGAAAATATATATATATATATATATATATATATATATATATATATATATACATATATAATAGAGAGAAGAAAGAAAAGAGAAGAGAGATCTAGTCAGTCAAGGACTGATATGCAGATATGAAAAAAAAAAAAAAAAAAAAAAAAAACGGATTTGAAAAACAGGAAAACGGTATATGGATAAGGGAGAAGCGACATAAAACTGTGAGTAGCGTTTAGGTGTGGACAAAATGGGGAGACAGAAAGAGATGGGAAGAGAATATATACCCATATAGTGATAGGAGTGATAGAAGGCCTGGAGTAATAAGATGGAGGTATGGAGTAATATAAGTTGGCAGAAAGAGAAGGGAAGGGGGAGGGGGATATCAATAAGCATGATACGATAGAACAGAGTGAGTCATGTGGAGGGAAGGACATGAACAGATATACATTGAAAGATGGAAGCGAGGGAGGTTTATATTCGTGGAGATCGAACAAGAGCGTCTGTCAGGAACGTGTAAAGAGAAGGGAACGGAAGTGACAAAAGGGACTCTGCCTAAGTCGGCAGATAGGTGAACCCAGGTGACGGAATATGCAGAGAGAGAAGGCAAGGGGCGTGAAGCAAAGCGGAGTAGGAGGGAAATTTTTAATTTATGATAGGAATGACAAATGCAGGGGAACGGTTAGGGAAGGGACAAAAAATTTATAGACATAATGACTGTACACGAACGAGAGAAGGGACAAGAGAGTAAGGACAGTATAGGAAGAGATAATTAATGACATATTGTAGGATTAGAAGTGAGGAGAGAGAGAGAGAGAGAGAGAGAGAGAGAGAGAGAGAGAGAGAGAGGCAAGGGATTGCTGTCATCATCATCTTCATCTTCATCGTAATCATAATTCCCATTATTAATGACAGGATAGGCAGGGTTCTAGAGTAAGTAAATGGCGAAGGAAAAGGTTGGAGTATTGTAAAAGCGCCAAACGAAATAGTGCCCAGCGAAAGCAGACTATTAATATAGGCTGAAGAGGCAGAAGGAAAGACATACAGTAGTAAGACCAAACGAGACTGTCAAAAAACACTAAGAAAGACCAACCCTTCAGGAGGAGAATGTCATTTGTACCCTACTCTTGCCATCGTTTTACTATTAAATCCTGATAAAGGTGATCGCTGTTAATGAATGAGGAATAAACACGTCATGAAAGTCATAAGTACTATTACTTTCTTGTTTGTTCTTGTTACCCGAGGACGATTTTACATGAATCAATGGATAATTATTGTCCCAGTGAAATAAAAAACAAGACTAAGGAAATGAATAAAAGTAGTATAGACGCAATAATTCACACAGAGAAGGAATGATGAAGAAGTGTTGGACTAAGCATGAAACAAACATAATAAAGCCATCGACATTCCTCCCAGTAGCTCACTCTTAGTTGGACAGAACTGTCTGGCGGTTCCTGGAATAGATTATTTGAGGTGTCTCGACCGAGAGAGGATAAATATTGGCATTATTAACACCGTAAATGATATGGCTCTCTGACTTTTTAAAACAAGGAGAGGGATTCCAACAAATTTAACTACATTTATTAGCCAATCACGGATCTTCATACCCTCGTTAAAAGGACGTATTTTTAGGAGTACTCTTACTTCCATCAAATGATTTTATTTAACTCTGGGAAAGACTTATTATGATGACTTGCTTCAAGGCTACCTTCGGAGGCCTTGAGAGAACAGCGCCTTCGGCGGCCTCTGCTCGATTTCAGTTCCCCTTTTCAGTCGAAAATTAACAGAAATTTGAATTACTTATGCCGTGAGCTAGACAGAGCGAGAAACTTTCCCATATTTTTACCCTGCTGGGACTCACGTTAAGGAGAGAGAGAGAGAGAGAGAGAGAGAGAGAGAGAGAGAGAGAGAGAGGATGGATATTAGTGTTTGTTATTAAAGTAAATTACAGTATAACATTATAATATACAATTTTAGGAGCATAGGAGGAGAAGGGAGAGGCTCCAGTGCTATAATACAACAAACACATCATTCTTTTATCTTCTGTCATGCTGATAATTTCAGTGCAGACTCAAGGACGAATCCATCCTCTCCATCAGAGGCAAATACAAAAGTTGAAGCAGAAGGCTTTGTGTGTGTGTGTCCGACCCTGGGCATAGGCTTCACAGCCTGCTCCCAAGGTTCAGTTCCTCTACATACCATACACCTCTACGTATCACCACTTCGGCGCAAACACCCACCGCCCATATAGGGCTGTCTCATACAGGACTGGTGTATTGGTATTAGCGGGGTTATTTTGACGACATGTCGGTGAGTCTTCTGGTAGATAAGAAAAATCTGATTTTATGAAATTCGAATCCTTAAACTGTTCCCTGTCCCAGTGGGATTTGAACCTGGGTCCTGTAGGACTCAAGACCACCTCTCTATTGACTGAGCCATCGTCATAACTTAGAAATCGGTAACCTGATTGGACTGAAAATTGTTTTATTCATCAAGTTAGATCATTTTTACGGTACGGTACACTGTCCTGACAAAAATTGCGCTCCGTTGTGCGTTTTTTTTTTTTTTTCTATTACTGTAAAAAACAAGCAAACATACTGAAATCAGATCATTATAATATAGATGACATTAATGGAGCTTATGTATAACTTACGAAGTAAAACGGTTGCAAGAATGGGGGAACAAATCAGTGGGTCGAATGGGTTAGGTCTTGACACATGTTAGGGACAGTACAAATGAACCATTGACCACAGCTGTGCATGAACACAAGAGGAACAAAAAGAAGTAAGTTGTAAATCTTTTCAATACAGTGAGTCTTTTGCTATTTTATGGACATTGCCTGGGGATGCCATACCCCTAATCGATTTAATAGTGCCCTTGAAATTAGTGAGTTTAAGAACTATTAATCTAACCCTTCCACTTCGGGGAAAAAAACATTTCCGAACTGAATATGCTCGTTTGGATACATAAAAATGATTATATTGATCTACCTATCTATCTATCTATTTATCTATCTATTTTATCTATCTGTCCATCTATCTGTTTATCTCTATCCACCTATCCATCCATCCATCTATCTATCTATCTATTAATCTATCTGCCTATCTATCTATCTATATCTATCTATCTATCTATCTATATATATATGATCCAATTTCTGTAAATTTCTTTGTTACCGCAACACAGCAAAAACCGGCCTATGTAGCGGAATTTTTGTTAGAGCATTTTTTTTTTCTTTATGCGAGACAGAAGGAACCAAAGGCCACGAGTCCGCAATAACTGTTCCTTCCAAGAGAAAAACAAAATACATGAGAGAACCAAATTCAAGATCCGATCATTTCGAGATGCCTAGACACACTGCGTTTGAAAGACTAGAGATCATAGGAAGCACGAAATAGACAGAGGAAGACAGTTCCAGAGTTGATCTGTTACATAAATAAAGATCTGGGAGTAACGGTTAACTCTTGCATTAGAGAATTGGACAGAAAAGGGATGAGAGTTTGCTGCTAGACGGGTCGTCGTAGAGTTGGAGGAATGCATGCACACAGTTTTGAGGAGCAGTGACCATTGAAGTAGCGATAGAAAAGAGATAAAGATGCAACAGTGCGATGAAGAGACAGAGGTTGAAAGGAGTCAGTAACAGGAGGAGAGTTAATGAGACGAAAAACCTTTGACTCCACCCTATTGAGAAGAGCTGTAAGCTATGTGGGGATCCTTCCCACACATGAGAGTTGTACTCCACACAGGGGCGGATAAAACCCGTGCATAGAGTCAACAATTGTGCAGGGGTAAAGAAGGAAGGGAGTCGGCTTAGCACACCTAATCTCTCCGGAAGCAGATTATACAAGAGATGTAATATGATCTTTCCAAGATAAGTCCCGAGTAAATGAAACCCCAGGAATGTTCAAGGATGATGCAGGATTAAGCTGAATATTATTAAACATCAGTGGGCATACCTGTGGAAGATTTTGTCGGGTTGGTATGAGTAAGAACTGAGTCTTTGATGCATTAAAAACAACCAGATTATTTTTACCCAAGTCAGATATACGAGCCAGGTCAGACATTAGGTGTGCTAATAGCCTCATCCCTTGTTTGTTGAAGTAACTGCTGAGATGGGTGATCCGAGAACCAAATGGAAAGGTGAAGGGTCGAGTCATCAGCATATGAGTGGATAGGGTTAGATGTACAGCTTAGAAGGTCATTGATGAATAAAAGGAAGAGAGTTGGTGATAGGACAGAGCCCTGAAGAACACCACTGTTGATAGATCTAGGAGAAAAACGATGGTCGTCTACAACAGCGGCTATAAAACGACCAGAAAGGAAGCTAGAGATGAAGGCACAGATAGAAGGATAGAAACCGTAAGAGGGGAGTTTGGAAATTAAAGATTTATGCCAGACTCGATCGAAAGCCTTTGAGATGTCAAGTGCAATAGCAAAGCTTTCACCAAAGTGCCGAAAGGAGGATGACCAGGAGTCTGAAAGGTAGGTGAGAAGATCGCCAGTGGAGCGTCCCTGACGGAACCCATATTGACGATCAGAAAGAAGGTTGTGATAGGAAAGATGCTTTAAAATTTTTCTGTTAGGAATTGACTCAAAAGCTTTTGAGATACACGATGTTAAAGCAGTTGGAGGGCTGGGAATGGTCACCCTTCCTTGGGACTGGCTGAATGAGAACAAACTTCCAGCAAGAAGGAAAGGTACAAGTTGATAGACAAAGGAGAAAGAGTTTACCTCGGCAGGGTGTAAGCACAGAAGCACAGTTTTTGAAAACAACAGGAGGGATTCCATCAGGCCCATATGCCTTGTTAGTATTGAGGCCTGTGATGGCAGAAAATACATCAGCTGAAGAAATTTTAATGTCAGCCATGAGGAAGTCAGAGGGGGGAAGTGATGGAGGAACAGCACTGGAATCGTCTATGGTGGAACTGGAGGAGAAAGTCTGAGCAAAGAGATCTGCTTTATCAGTAGAAGAAATAGCTACAGAGCCATCAGAGTAGAAAAGAGGAGGGAAGGATGAGAGGTAAAGTTGTTAGAAAGGTTTTTGGCAAGGTGCCAGAAGGAGCGGGAGTTGGAGAGTTGAGAGCATTTAGTACGGATGAAATTATTTTTAGCAGAGAGAAGAACAGACTTAGCACAATTCTGGGCAGAAACATATAAAAGATGTTATTCAGGGGTGGGTTGGCCTGGTATTTTTTATAGGCCCTCTCCTTGTTGCGGACAGCATTAGAACAAAAGTGGTTAACCCGCCGCGTCCTGGCAGATTTTTCATCACTGACCCCCGGCCCCAATCCCGACAGATTTTTAAAAATTTCTTTTTGGCTAAAACCTCCACTTTTTATGAGAAACATCGAAAATTCGGAGAGAAAGAGCTCAGTTGAGTTTAGAAATACGGTAGAAGTAAGAGTACCTTTACCTTGTTACCATGCTCTCTCAGCCTAGGCTCAAGAGAAAGCTATTCATAACTGGTTAGATATTTATTTAATTGGTAGGAATTTATATATAGTACAAGAGTATATTTGTTTTCAGACAATAATGTAGGTGATATAAGCGTTGTTCACTCACCAAAAACATCAACATATGGCACCTTCTTTTACGACATTACCACCTCATCACTTCTGCTTGTTTCTTCCTCTGGCTTATTTCTTTCTTTGTCCTCCACCTCAAGAATCACTTTCGCCTTGAATTCCATCATTGGTGAGACCGTGGTGAGACATGTCTTTACTGGCCAGGTCACTGCTAACAGGTGAGTTGCCGAGAAAATGGTGTGTGCAGGGGAGGGGGGGGTCAGATGGGGCCAGGCATTATCCCCGCCTGGCATTGGGTAGAGGAAGGTCTCCCACATATGTCAACCAAAAATCACCCGTGAAACTTGAAAAATGTGCAAATGACGGACCTGGCAATTGCACAACATATGGATACGTTGTCGGGTGTCACCGTGACAAAACATGGTGACGTATCCATACGTTGTCAGGATGCCTCGGGTTAACCCGTCACGTCCCGAGGTTTTCCGCACCTCCGACATCCCCCAATCCCGAGGTATTTTCGGAATTTTTTTTTTTGGCTAAAACCTCCGCTTTTGGTGAGAAACATCGAAAATTCATAGAGAAATCGCTCACCTGAGGTTTAAAATACTCAATCCAGGTAGGAGTTCCTCCTTACCTGACTGGGTTTTCTAACATGCTGGCACCAAAGAAAACGAGTTTTATGGGAGGGTAACTATTTTATCCACTCATAAACGGTATTTATGTATTTACTTGGTACGAATTTATATGTAGTATGAGAGTATATTGGTTTTCAAGCAGTAATAAAGGCATTATAAGCATTGTTTCACTCACTAACTAATCACCATACCTGACCTTTTTTTGCCACATTACCTGATCATTATTTCTGACTGTTTCTTCTTCTAATGCTATGTAAACATTGTCCTTCACATTGTCATCGATTGGGGAATCACTCTGGCCCTGAATATCTTTACTGGCCAGGTCACTGGTAACAGGTGAATTGCCGAGACAATGGCGTGAGGGGGGGAGGGGGGAGGTTATGCGGTGTAAGGCACTGTCCCTGCTTGGCACCTTGTAGAGGAATAGAGGAAGGTGTCCCGTGTATACATACGAAAAATCACGCGCGAAAATTGAAAATTGTGCAAATTAGGGACCTTGCAATTGCACGACATACCGGTACATTGCCGGGACTGGCAAATGCAAATCGTTGCAACATACCCATACGTCAACGGGACGGGGTGGGTTAAACGAAGGTTTTCTTGCATTAGTCAAAGGATATGAGAAAGGAATGTATGCTTCCATGCCTGAGAGAATATTCGGTAATGTGCAAGGCACACTCAGATGGCTCCTGGCCATGGAAGCAATAATCATTCCAGGGAAAAATCTAAGATGTACTGCTTAAGGGCCTCCCAATCTGCAGCCGTACCTGAACGATCGGACAGGTTATGGTGATAAGGTTGTGATCGGAGAAGCCCAACGGAAAGAAAAGATTAACAGTGTAAGCAGAAGGATTAGTTGTAAGGAAGAGGTCAGGTATGTTGGCACTTTCTCCATGGCAGTCAGGGATATGGGTAGGGTGCTGTACAAGCTGCTCTTGGTCATTAAGCATAGAAAAGGTGTAGGATTGTTCACCAGGTGGATCAGTGAAAGGAGAGGGGAGCCAAAGGTGGTGATGAACATTGAAATCTCCTAGAATGGAGATTTCTGAGAAGGAGAAATGGATAGAATGTGTTCCATCATAGAAGTAAGATAGTCGAAGAGTTTTTGATAGTCAGTAGAGATAGGAGATAAGTAAACAGCACAGATATATTTAGTCAGAGAATGACAGGAAAGCCGAAGCCAGAGTGTAGAGAATTGAAAAGAATCGAGTTCAGAAACACGAGAGCAAGATAAGTTGTTCTGTATATATATACACAACAACCACCTTTGGCTTTGAAATGAGTATAGAGAAAGTAGAAGGATACAGAAAAGGGTTTGCTGTCAGTTGCCTCAGACAGCTGAGTCTCAGTCAGGAAAAGAAGGTGTGATTTAGAGTACGAGAGATGGTGCTCAACAGAGCGAAAGTTGGAGGAAAGGACACGAATGTTGCAGAAATGAAGAAGTGAGTCAGACAGTGGTTCCAGGCAGTTCGAGTTGCCACCGGGAGAGGGGCGGAGGGTGGGGGCATTTATGGTCCCTCCCCCCTGGGGACTCCGAGGCTATGTATTTTTCGCAGCCATGATTACTTTTTTGAAATTTGGAAAAGGAAACGTAGTGTGTACTATGCATGTAGTTTGGTGATATATAGAGAAACTTGTATTGGAGAGCATGATGGCCTACTCACTGTGTTACTGAGACACTGAAAAAGTTCAGCAAAGGGGAATGGTCAGGAACTAGTCCCGAGGGCTGATGAAACGGGAGCTCCAGCTCTTCCTGTCATCAGCTTTCCATCCACCTTGGGAGTACTGCCCTGGTCAACTGGTGCTACAGTCTACTCCTACCGTTAAAACGCTCTAATCTGAAGAAAAAAACTACTTCTTGTCCAGTCTGGCCACAGGTTCCCCAGTTATGACTCATTTGTGGCCTTTTGTTGAGAGTGGAGGGCATGGATTTGTTTTGGGTCTAGCATTGAAATTACCAGCATGACAGAGTAGAGTGACGTGTTTGTTGTATTATCACTCCCTCGCCCCTCCCTCCTTTCTTATACCCCTAAAACTGTATAGAATTATTGTGTAGTATAATTTAGTCCAGTAGCTAACACCACCATCTTCTCTCTCTCTTTCTCTCCTCAACGTGTCTCCAAGCAAAATAAAATAAAGGAAAATTTTTTGCTCCGTCTCGCTCACGGCATGAGTAATTCAAATTTCTGTTACCTTTTGACTGATGCTAGAAAGTGACTTCACACTGTGCGGAGGCCGCCTAAGGCGGGCTTTAACAATATATATATATATATATATATATATATATATATATATATATATATATATATATATATATATATATATATATATATATATACTTAGGCTGCTTCCCCCAAGGAAAGAGAGGTAGCCGAGACAGGACGACACACTCCCAATTTGATCATCCACTGAAACACATTCATGCGCATCTTAGCCCCAAAGGGGAGAAGGGACGGATCCTCGCTGCACCACACCACACAAGGGTCAACTGTGCGGTAAGACAGAAGCAGCAGGGCCCGACAGTAGAGCTGGTTTACCCCTGCCACAACATAAAGGACCCAACCCCTTACCGGCACCTGCCCTGATATATATATATATATATATATATATATATATATATATATATATATATATATATATATATATATATATATATATATATCCCATTGGAGCCCAGTGTCCGGAATATTGGACAGAACTAGGATTTTTCAAGTCTTTATAAAGTAGGGAACTCCCGGGTAGGGACCTATGAGCTTCGCAACTATGAGCCGGTAGGCGGAGGGCGGTACGCTTAGTACCCACCCAGCGCCATGCCTCGCCCAGCATCCCTGGGATCCAATGGGTTAATGACCGGCAAACCGATCAGTCTCTTTAACCCATTGGAGCCCAGTGTCCGGAATATTGGACAGAACTAGGATTTTTCAAGTCTTTATAAAGCAGGGAACCCCCGGGTATGGACCTATGAGCTTCGTGACTATGAGCTGGTAGGCGGAGGGCGGTACGCTTAGTACCCACCTAGTGCCATGCCTCGGCCAGCACCCCGAGGGATCCAATGGGATATATAAAGCGATATTGATCACAGCAATAAAAGAGATGAGGTGAACATGAATAGGATATGAAAGTGAGAACGGGGGATAGTGAAAGGTGAGAGTTTTACCAGAATGACGTAAATAAAAAAAAAGAAAGAAAACAATGAAAAGTGGTAGCTATACAAGGGGAAATTTATGTAATAGGCGCATGTTCCAAAGAAAAGTGAGAGGGATATTTCAAAATAAAAGTACCGTATGTATGAGAGAGAGAGAGAGAGAGAGAGAGAGAGAGAGAGAGAGAGAGAGTTCAAGATGAAAGGTAAGTGGGTGCAAAAAATATTTGGAGGAAAAAATATGAATGTTTAGAAAGATAAATATTTTGTTGCTGATGATGGATGGCCGGATGCTGAATGAATGGATGTTGATGAGTGACTGAATAGTGAATATAAAGATGATGATGGGAGTAAGGGATGGCTTAACGATCATGAGTGGATGGATGGTTGTGGATGAAGGAAACGGCTGTGGTAGAAGGATGATGAATGGTGTTGGTTGAATTAGTCAGTGATTGGTGATGGATGAATGAATAAATTGAAATAATTGAAAAATGGAATATGGTGGATGAATGCATGGATGGTGACAAGTGTATGAAAGGATACTGAATGAACGGAGTAATGGACTATGAAAGATGGACAAATGGATTGTGAGTGATGTATAATTGCATGATGGATGAATGAGTGAAATGATGATAACAGATGAATGAATGGAATGTCAAGAGTAAACGAATGGATGGTGATAAACAGACTGGTGAATAAATAATGAAAACCTAATAAATAGATGCGTGAATGAATGAACAAGTCGGTGGTAAGGCGACAGGAGTGGGTGATCAGATGATGACCGGAAATTATAGTATATGGAATGTGATAAATGGGTGTAATGGTGGGGAATAAACTTATGGGTGACAGGGAATAACAGTGAATGGTGCTATATGAAAGAATGGAAAAATAATGATTGTGGGCCATTGAACACGCAGAGATGGACGAAATAAAGGCTGAACAGATGCAGAAATGAATTTATGGCTGGAATAACTAAGTGCATGAAAGAGTAGAAGAATTACTAGATTAAAAAGAAGGAAGGTGAAAGAAGGAATATTAATTACATTTTTTGATCAGGCCATCAGTGTCCTCTCTCTCTCTCTCTCTCTCTCTCTCTCTCTCTCTCAGCCAACCTTCCTACCTACCTACCTACCTACCTACCTACCTATGCCAATTTTAACCAATGAGCCAATAGTCAATATCACTTACTCCGCTCCCCATCTCACCTCTTTTCATTCCCCTCCTCATTTTCCCTCGCTTTCTTTCTCTCACCCAAGCGTTTTTCCCCCTCTCGCGGCTTATTTTTCCACCTTTCATCTGATTTTTCCCTTCTGTTCCTACCCACTGATTTTCATTGCCTAATAGCCTTTCTCTTCATTTTTCAACGCTTCCCCTTCCTCTCTCTCTCTCTCTCTCTCTCTCTCTCTCCGTTCTCCTCTTTCCTTTTTCTTTTAATATTTTACCTCTTGTGTTTTCTCCACCAGTTATGATTGCTTGATTGCAGGACCAAAACTTGTTCACATATTTGAAACATGAGGGTGAGATCTGGACAAAATACTGACCACATGCAGCACTTATATAACCGGATTTTTTTTTTTTCGCTTCACTTTAAAATACAATTTCTGGGGTAAATACATTATTTCATGATTTTCTCTTCTCATTAAGTATGACCTAACATTCTTATAAGTTACACATTGTTGTAAACTAACAGCGTAAGCCCGTCCCCGTCACTGGCCTGAAATATATGATGAGACAGTGTACGCTTGAAAGCAATGAACATTTATATAACCTCCCAAGAATGTGTACGTATGTGTGTGAGAAAGAAAGAGAACAAACACATCGCTCCTACTTGGAAATATTCTCCTAAGGGGTTTTTATCACCTAAGAGTGAACCAAGGAGCTTTGATATATTGGAGGAGTCGTGACGTTACACCTTTGAAACCATCGCCAAGGCCGCATTTGCCCGGCACTGCCATGCTGGACCACTTATTTTACTGAGCTGTACAGCACTGCTAATGGGTCCTTATCTTGCCTGATATGTTGGCCTGCTCAACCTATGGGTATGCCTAGATGAATACGAGAGATCCTATATTTCTCAATTGGTGAGTTTTATACACTGTGGGCAGTGGCGTACCCAGAAAATTGAAAAGGAGGGTCCTCTTTTTTTTTTTTTTTTTTTTTTATATTTTTAACTGTGTAGCCCATGACTTTGGCGAGCGCAGCGAGCCCGTACAGCTGGAGGGTTGGGTGGGGGGCGCTGTGAGCCTCCCCTCCCCCTCCCCGAGAAAATTTTACATTTTGGCCAATTTTATGATCATTCTGAGGCCATATGGAATGGGTATACGACATAAATATAGCATATTCTAAAGTAATCTTTAAGTACTCTGTGCCACTGAGTTACCGTATGATTCAGTCTCTCCAATAACTTATACCACTAAAATTCAAACGCTCACATTTCGATCAAACAACTTTACAACTGCAATAAACTAATAACAAATTATTTATATATATATATATATATATATATATATATATATATATATATATATATATATATATATATATATATATATATGTTGGAGCCTTTAAAAACGAAAACGAAAACGAAACGATATATATATATATATATATATATATATATATATATATATATATATATATATATATATAAAAGGGGGCCATGGCCGCATGCTCCCCATCCCTCGGTACGCCACTGTCTATGCCGCGGGGTCTCTTTTGTAGATGGTGTAAGTGCTCTTATATATTATAACTCAATGTACAAGTCCATTCAGCTTATGAATGAACTCATATAGACAAGTAAGATTCAATAAATCTCCAGTTCCCTTACGTAAGGAAGAATTAAGGAACCAAAGAATAGAAGCCCGCAAGTTGTTCCCTTCGAGAAAGAATATAGACACGATAATTAAGAGTCAAATTCAAGAGTCATTCATGTCGAGATACCTGGACACGCTGCTTTTAAAAGACTGGAGGTCATTGGGAATAAGAAACAAAGACAGAGGAAGACAGTCCCAGAGTTGACCTGTTCCATACATGAGTCACTGGGAGTAGCCATTAACTTTTGCATTAGAGCTGGATAGAAAAGGGAAGGTTAAACAGAAATCGATAAGATGACAAAATATCTGTATATCCACAAGCATTAAAGGCCTCATGTACACATACAATTAAACTCCAATTTGTTGTCCAAATGTCATCATATCAGCTAACGGGTGTACCCGGAAAGATGAGATTCTACAACCCTGCACTGGTTAGTTTCAAAGTTACATATATATATATATATATATATATATATATATATATATATATATATATATATATACAGAGAGAGAGAGAGAGAGAGAGAGAGAGAGAGAGAGAGAGAGAGAGAGAGAGAGAGAGAGAGAGAGAGATAATAGACACACACACACACACACACACACATATATATATATATATATATATATATATATATATATATATATATATATATATATATATATATATATATATATATATATATATATATATATATATCTGTTGACTAAGGATATAAGGCTGCAGTCTTTCAGGGCTTCCTGTACAGTCTAGTACAGTATATGTAGTGCTGATAAACCTGATGATATAACTGAGGCCGTTACACAGGGTGCAGTATATATATATATATATATATATATATATATATATATATATATATATATATATATATATATATATATATATATTGACTAAGGATATAAGGCTGCAGTCTTTCAGGGCTTCCTGTACAGTCTAGTACAGTATATGTAGTGCTGATAAACCTGATGATATAACTGAGGCCGTTACAGAGGGTGCAGTTATGAAAATCTCAATCATTCACGAAGAAGCCAATGATGTAATTGGCTTTGCTCGTCGCGGTCGTCTCCTGGATGCTGCACCATGTTTTTCTAGAAAAAAAAAAAAAAAAATCACCATACGAGGCGTATAGACGGGTCAGTCTAGACGTCATAAACTATAGATAGACTAATGGAGGGTAGAACATTGGAGATTTTCTCATGAACACGCTTAGTTTGCGGAATAAATTTTCTGGTTATTTCTGAGGCTCTTGCTCTTGCTGAAGATTACAGTGTAACAGGCCATGTGAATAATGGCTCATCTCCGAACAACAAGATTTTTCAGCAAAGTGTAACATACCAGGTTACAAAATTTTCAGTAATGAGAGAAAAAATAGAGCAGGAGGCATGGCCTTTATCCATACGTTAATTCCAAATCTTTAACAATAACACTGGAACTATTTATCTCCACCATAGAAATAAATCCAGTAGCTAAATAGGATTTGAGCTGATTTATCGTCTGCCACCACGGTCCAGTTACAATGACAGTGAAATTTACAATCAAACTGCTGAAAAACTTAGTATCCAAAATACTGTTGTCAGCAGTGATTTTAATTTACCAGCTGCCAAATGGGGTGAGGCCCTATCTTCACACACAGGGCTGAACCTGTGCACTAACTTGCCAGAGGGCTCATTGCATCAGTTCGTAGATTGTCTAGCACAAGGAGGTAGCATATTAGACCTGGTTTTGGCCACGGTGGAAAGCTGAGAAAGTAATATTATGGTAGGAGACGAGTTTAGCACTAGTGACCATCATATGGTCACACTCAGCCTTAAATTCTGTGACAACAGTAACAGAGCTACTTATGAGAATGGTCCAAAGTATAAGACAGGAGATTTTCAAAAACTAAAGGAAATTACTGGTCCTTGAGACTGGAACCTTATTATACGAACAGTAAACAGTAAAAAATTATCATGAAAGTTTTGTGGTGCTTTTGATACAGTTTTACGTGCTGGTTCCAATAATCCCATCCGTTTTTTTTTTTTTTTTTTTTTTTTCTAAAACGTCTAGTTTTTATGATGAGTGATGAACCTTCATGTTGAAACTGTATATAACAATATTCACATAAATTCCTGTTCTTAACACTGTGTATGCTTTTTTGCAGCTGTTGTTTATTGAATCAGCCGAAATGTCAAGGCAATGCAAAAGTAGCCCTGACTGTTTCTGTTATGTCTGTGGTTCGTTCACCCCTCGGGGACAGCGACGCAACATCACCAACGATATCAAGAAGGTTTAACATCCGTACTTCGGCTGTGCTCTTGCAGATCAAGACAGAAAATAGGCACTGCATGTAATTTTTACAGCTTGTTTGAATGGACTAAAAGATTGGCTGAATAAGAGAAAAAAGACAATGCCATTCGCCATTCCTATGATATGGAGAGAGCCGAAAGATCATGCTACAGACTGTTACTTTTGCAAAGTCATCATATCCGGTTTTTTTTGTTAAGAACAAGCACAAGATTGCTTACCCCAGTCTGGAATCTGTTATAAGATCAGTGCCACACAACGATGAAGATCTTCCCATTCCAGTACCACCAGAAGATGGTATCACCAGTAGCGACAATGAAAAAGATGATGTAGCCCAAACTGAGTCAGATGAAGCAGCTTAGGATGCAGAGTTTTTAGCCGACATTGAAGACACACCTGAACAATTCTCTCAGGGAGAGTTGAATGACTTAGTTCGAGAATTGGGACTACCGAAGGACAAGGTTGAACTTTTGGTATCTCATTTGAAAGAAAAATGTCTGTTCAGGAATGATGTTTGAGTAACATACTTCAGAAAACGAAATGAAGATCTTTCCTCATATTTTTCTGTTGATGGACCACAATGTTTTTGCAACGACATTGATGAATTGCTCCGTTGTCTTTCACAGGAGCATGATCCTTCTCAATGGCGTTTATTCACTGATTCATCGAAGAAAATCTTGAAGGCGGTATTGCTGCACAATGGGAATATGAAACTTTCTGCGCCTTTTGGACATTCAGTGCTCATGAAAGAGTGCTACGAAAACAATGCGACCCTTTAAGATGCCATAAAATATGAAGAATACAAACGGAGGTTATATGGAGACTTGAAAGTGATTGGTTTGCTGATGGGACTGCTATTAGACTTCACAAAACACTGTTGTTTCTTATGCCTCTGAAATAGCCGTGCAAACAAATTCCCAGGCATCACTGAAGCTAAGCTGAAAGAAGGAATATCCATCGGCCCACAGATAAAGGAACTTCTGAGAGACCACAACTTCGGCACATATCTGGCCCTGTGGAACTGGCTGCCTGGACCTCATTCAAGTTGATATGTGAAAAGTTCCTGGGAAACAAGAGGTCATCGGATTATGAAGATGGTGTTGCGAGACTTCTCAGTTCATTTGCTGCTATGGGGTGTCGGATGTCGCTGAAAGTTCGTTCTCTCCGTTCACACCGTGAAGTTTTTGAGCAGAACCTGGGAGCCATCTCTGATGAACAGGGAGAACACTTCCATAAAGATATCAGTGCGGTGGAGCATTGCTATCAAGGCTTCTGGAAAGTATGCTCGCAGATTACTGCTGGATGCTGTACAGGAACGAGCCTGGAACGCAGCATCGAAGGAAGTCTAAAGCTCGATGATTTTGATTAGTTTGACCTTTGCAAAAGTGCACTGAAACTCAGTCTTTTTTATTTGACTTGCAGGAGAGTTTCCTGTTTTGTCATTTAATTTTGGATGAAAATATAATGTATATGTGGAATATTTGGAGACACTGAATTTATACGAAGAATCGACATACTTAAAAAAAACTTCCAAACCTCACATACAGTATATTAAGAAAAAAATGGTTTTCGTAAGTAAGCATATGTGTCCAGTGGTAAAGTTCAACCAAAAATGATAAAAGGTAGTTCCCATGAAACTGTGACGTGCTACGCTAAAATGGACTGCATATTCGTAATCGTCGTCAAAAATAGGTCTAGAAGTGTTATATTTTATAGCTGATGAGAGAAAAGTTTGATTATGTAGACCTGTGAGTATGGAAGTTATTCAAAGATATTCTCGGTAAAGCAGTCAAATTAGGTATTCCAATGCATAACAAATGGTCTGCCAAAAATATTAAACCCAAATGGTGGAACGCAGGTTCTGAGCATTGCCTGTTAGCTAAAAACTTGCACACAAAAATTATATTACCGCAAAGAATAAAAGTTATGAAAATAAAAATGATGCTCTTTGTTGGAACACAAAAAAATTCAATAAAGCAAAGAAAGAAAAACTTTGCTCTTGTTGCTCATACCAGTAAATCCAACCCACAATAATTCTTGACCTACAATCAGACATAGGAAAGTAATAACCTCAGTAAATAGATATAGACCCCTACTCTATCTCTAACTGGGGTAGGGAGGAAATTTAGGACTAGCTAACCTAAGTGCACCCTAGAGGTGGGCAAAAATATTATGCCGGTAGGGTATCCATATGAGATTGAGGAGAGCTCAGCATGCACTTCCACTCTCTCCACGACCATTCACCTAAGTCCCATTTTGAACAGGTTTTATTTTTAACAATCCTGAGGTCATTGGACGCGGATCCCCGTCCAACCTGAAAGTGTTCAACCAGCTCTTTAGACTCAGATCTCTGTTGAAACAAGAAATATTCACCATATATCAGGCACTGTGTCTAGCATCCTGAAACTTAGTCTGATAATAGCCTGATTGAATTTCCAGTTCCGTGGTACTACTTTCATTCATGGGAATTTTCGAAAACGTGACCAAAAACGCTTAGAAAAAAAAGGGGTATAAACATTCTTTTGCACTCTTTGTAGGTCTACTAATGCTCATGATAACTATTTTACTTTTTGTAATATCACTTTCTATTTTCTTTCACCTTATTCTACAAAGTCTCAGATTTCTAAGAGTATAAAAACAAATCCACTAATCCACATATTCCAGGGTGAAAATAATGATCAGAACAGGAAAAACTAGGGCATGGCAATTTGGTATAAGCATTCTTATGCACTCATTCAACTTACACTCATCATAACTATTTTGCTTTATGCAATATCACTTTTCTCTTCATCATATTGTACGATGTCTCAACTTTCTAACGGTATAAAAACAAATCAGCTAATTCAAAGTTTTAGGGTGAAAAAATGATCGGAAAAGAAGAAAACTCGCGCCTCAGGGGAGGAGGGAGGGAAAGCGAGGTAAGGAGAAAGCCTCAGGTTACTGCTGGCTGCAGGGGGGTCGGACCGGAAAAGTGTTAATATGCTAACAATTGCTGATCAGTTGTAGATTAAAAGATAACACTTTTTTTGTTTACAAAAACCAACAACAACCCACCCACCTAGTGCAGTGTCTTTATAGTTCTCTCACAAGTGTGAGAAAAGTGCTAAAAGATTTTTAATGTCACTCCCCTAAACTGCCCACAATCCTGCTCAACTAATGTGATGCGCTGGTAACTGTGACAGCACCCCATGGTTCTAATCAGGAAGCATGTGCAAATGCCGTGGGCTACTCATGGTGAAAGCAAGCTACTAGTGCAGTTTGATAAATGGGACTCTAAAGTACTGGCAACTTGCTCAGTTGTTGTGGCGAAGACAACAGAAAAATGGTATTGTCGATTCACCAAGAGCCACAAAATTATTGAAAAAACACCCAAAGTGTGGCACGAACTGCGTAACTGCAAGTACAGAAATGCAAGACAAGGTGTAATTCAATAGCCCTTCACATGAAACGTTCATTCAACAAAACTTAACTCGTTCATGTTGTGTTAAACTATTTGTAAGGAAAGAAAAACGTAAGCTAGGAAGGACCTGCAGAGTAACTGGATGGGCATCAACCCCTTGTCTTACACGTCTTCCTTCCATGATTTGTTTAACAGTTGCTGGGCCATACAGTTTTGCTTCAGTCCATAGCAAATCTATGCCAAATTTCTCGATATAAGATCCAATGGTGCAATGCTAAGCCATGACTATGTGCAGTTCTCCAGGCCAGAGGATCGTATGATTCAGATCATCACGAGCCATTTGGAGTTGCTTTGCTGGCTTATGAAGACCCATGTCTAGGGAGGTAACTGTTTTCCTTTCAGGGCCTATCACCTTCACATTAATGGCCTGAGTTTGTTTGAGTACATTAAGAAGTGTTGGACATTCATGTGCTGGCTCAGCAAGGAGAGGGGGTGCTCCAACCCTAGATACAGTCAGCCTTTCATGCAGGAGTGAATGGTATCCTGCCCATGGTTGTATACTGTTTGGCAAATTTTCATCAAACAGCACACTTTGATCATCAGACTTATTTACAATAAACCTGCTTAAAAGCCAGACAACATCAGGCAATGCAGCTGCCATAGTTTGATGCTTTTGCTCTGCTACAGAGAAAGGTGGGTAAGTGAAGCATGGTGGTTGGGATGCTGGCTTTGGGCATTCCAGCAAAACCGTTCTAGGCAAATCTTTCATGTTACGATCATGAACTGTACTCATCAGTTTGAGATGGGGCACTTGACCATCTTCCTGTCACCTCTGGTAAATGGCCATTGCTGTCCCATGACGTTTATTTTTGCGATGGGGTGTATCTTCAGAGAAATCAATATTGTCTATGGTAAAAAAGACATATCTGCCATGGACAATGTCAGGTGGGACATTTACATCATCTGCCATTCTATGCAGAACACTATTTGTAATTTGGGCTTCGATTCACAATCGACTGTTGTACTCAACTAACATGCCAAAGACATGCAGGAAGCCAATCACTCTTTTGCTCCTGATAGCTTGGTGAATTACCAGGCCAGCCAGTAGTTGATGGAGCATTTCCCTTGTTGATCTCAGACATTGTGTGTTGTTTCACTGAACATGGTGCTTGGAAAGATACATAGAAACTGTTGTTTGAGCTAGACTACGAGAATTTCTGTTCACAAATGAAGATTTGGCATCACTGAACAATTTGGTATTTGGCCCTTGAAGCACCCAGCAATAGAAACAGTACCATTCCTTTGGCAGTGGTTCGTCTTTAATGTCTGTAAGTGACCTACTGAAAGTCAATGACTTTGATTGTCCTATTCAAAATCTTAGCACTATGGCAGCCAAGTATAGCACTGCATGTCATCCCCCAGTGTGCATTCTTCAGAAAGCTGTACTGCAGCATCTCTTGTGCACTTACAGCTTAACCTTTCAAACTCATTAACTTGTGGGTGACGAAACTCAGCATCTGGAATTTGATTCTGTATCAGCTTCTTGCGACTGTATGTAGGGTCTTTCATGCTGACTTGGTACTGTGATATGCATCATGCAGTACTGACATGCTGAATATACTCCCATCCGTTAGCTGGCCTTGACCCCCCGCCATGGTCATCGTTCCATATGAGGCGATATGCAGGCCACCCCTGGCCTTGCTGATCACCTCATATGAGGCGATGGGTCTCCGTGCCATAATTTCATGCATGAGGAAGTGTCAGTGGTTTCCACGGGAATGTTGACTGTTTGTGTACTCTATCGGAGCTGTTGCCAAACCCTGCCATACCGCAGTTGCCAAATACTGCATATTTAGAAATTCAGATATGCAGGCCAACCTTGGCTGCACTGATCGCCTCATATGAGGCGATGGGTCTCTGCGCCTCAATTTCAAGCACGAGGAAGCTTCCATGGGAACGTTGAGTCTCCCTCTATGCCACCAGGAGCTGTTGCCAAATACTGCATATTTAGTAACTCAGTTCTCGCTTGTAGCTCAGCAGTGGCGGATTCACGCCCTCCTACCGCTCACGGTGCTGGTGACTTTTCACCACCCTCACGCCCACCCAAGAGACGTAAATTACAAAAAGACGAGGGTGATGCAAAGTTCGAGCACAGAAACATTTGATCTGATGACAAAAAATCAACTTAATAATTAAAAAAAAAAAAAAAGTCTTAAAACAATGACTCAGGGAAGGTAATCACGTTGATGAGAATGAGTGAGGTAAGGGTTGAAGTAAACTGAGGAATTCCACCTCTGCAGCAAATTCATCCACTGAATTGCTCTGGACTATAGGAAAATCAACTTCCTTGTGCAGAACATACGTTGCATTAGTAGCCCAGCAATGCTTATGATAATTAATGTCTATTGTATGTACATCTTCTAAACTGATTGCTGTACACTGGTTGACATGAAATTTCTAGTTGTTAGCTTTCTCAACAGCACCTTTGAGAGCACAGCCAGCATTTTCTGTAGCAACCTGATCAAGGTGATTCCTGAAGGATTTCCCTTGCTCACAGAAGAAACAAACATCTCTTTAGAAGGGTGTCGATTCTGAACGTGTGAACGTGCTGCCATTTGTGGCCTGTATATTCAATGGTCCTTTTTTATTTCCCCTGCAAGTTAGTTCTATTTCGTATTTCTCTTCTGCTCATTTACACAAGCCAGAGTGCACTGTGCTCTGGTGGCATTTTCTATGCCATGTTCCCGAGTTTGCTTGCAAGTCTTGCCATGTAACATCACCCAAACGCCTGTTTATCTCTGAGTATTGACCATCCTCATACCTAGCTCTCTTCTGTTCATAATCTAAAATTTTTTCATGTGTAGTTGGTTTTTCAACAAGAGTTTCACCAGTTCTGTTTTGGCAGACTATACAAAGGAATGGTTTGTTTTATATCGTGCCACCTTCGCGGCAGGAATGTCTAGACGGACGGTAGCCTACTTTCCATATTGCAGAACTACAAAACCGTCTAAGCATCACAAATCACTACAAGCACCACCACCACTAACTGCCACCACCGTCATTTCATTCATATTTGATGGCATGCATTCATATTCTAGATGATCTTGTCTGTTGATATTTGGCCAACAACTTGATTACCTGCAACAAGTAAAATACTCTTACATGTAAATATACATATAAATCCTAAGATTTCAGTCTGAAATCCTAAAATGAAATGAAAAAAGCCTGCAGGAGTAAAGTTTTAAAATTATTTGGGCTTCATAACATCGACAAGGGCAACCAGACTGTAAAAATTGATAAAAGTGCCTGGTAACTCTGCTCCAGTATCAATCAGGCACGATGTAACAAGCCTGATAATCAAGTATGATTTAAATCACTTATAGCTTTAAACAGAACAAGATGCCAGCTTGTCAACATCGTTTTTATTGAAGCCTGAAGTTCCTTCTAAGCACCCTTCAGGGTGGTTTACTTTCACCACTAAAGTTTAACTGGACTTTTTTTTTTTATAAGGCATGCTCCCAGACCACTACACATAGTCTATACTGTGATCAGTCTGTGGGAGTCACAAAAACTCGTGACATCACCCCTGTTCTATGCCCACGTTAATAATTAATAGATGTTATGTAGTCTCTTCGTGGTCGGAACAACTTTAGTATTCTATTTCACTTAACGCCAGTTGATCTTGTTCATCTGGAAGTGAATCGTTGAAGTGTGGGAGCATAATTACTCTCACCATGAACTCTTTTATGGACGAAACAGTTCTGTTTCTCTATTCCAGTTGACGGAAGACGATTATTTTAAAGCGAAAAGTGAGTTACAGGAGCCTGAGACGATCAGTCTCATATTCCAGCAAAAAAAAAAAAAAAAAAAAAAATCGAACGAATTTTCTATCAGATTTGCACAACTTCTAATCGACACGTTTCTCTTGTGACTGTGTTGATAGTCTTAATATTATTTCAATCAGTACGATAATGCTCTTATACCATATTATAGCGACAAGTCTACTATTTTATTCCCATTCATGACAAAGAAGTCCTTTGTATGTCATTCATTAACTGCCAGTACCCGGTCTTTTTAACTTTTGACAGGTCTTCCTTAGTGAAGGCGATAAAATGATGCTGAAAAAAAGATATATGCAGGAAAGAAAATGCAAGGTCGTTTCCTGCTTTCTTTATTATTCCATTTTTGTCCTCTCAAATATAGTAACGTCTTTTCGTCTCCCCTCTTTCTTTTCTTTTTCTGCTTCTTCATAGCATCGAATAACTTTAATCATCTTTGGCAGGGAACCATCGAACTGGCTTGATGGATTTGACACATTAACCCCTGCGCTAATAACGTAACGAACTAAGCTAATAATAATAATCTGGTAACAGCAAGACAAAAATATAAATGAAGAGTGTCTGTTAAACTGGTTAACGTAACACCAATTCCCTCTCGTTTTTCTAGTAGGTCTTCCCCCCCACCTCTCTCTCTCTCTCTCTCTCTCTCTCTCTCTCTCTTTCCTCACACGCCTTTCTTCACTCCCTTCATCTTCCTTCCTACCCTCCCTCCCCCTCACAGCTTCCCTCACTACCTCCCCTTCACACTCCTTCCTTCCCTTTCTCCTTCCTCAAATCTTCTGACCTTCATTTTTCCTTCACACCTTTCTTCCCTTCCCTCCTTGCACACTCCTTCCTTCCCTCCCTCTCTAACTTTTTCCTGTTTCTCACACATCATCCTTCGCTCCATCTCTTCCTCCCACACGCCTTTCACCTCCACCTCCCTCCCTTCCTCCAACATACTATCCTTCTCCATCTCCGTTTCTTCCGTACTGTATACCTTTCTTCTCTCCTTCCTTCCCTCCCTCCCTCCCACATACCATCTTTCGCTGCACCCTATTCTCCGACACTCCTTTCTTCCTTCGTCCTTCCCTCCCAGTTCTCCCTCTAGGTTTGAAGGAATGTCACTCCATTCGCTCTATTGTTTTTTTTTTTTTTCCTCTCATCCCTCTGCTTAACTTTCCAGCCAGTCCTAATCTCAACTGCCGCTTTCCTCACTTCATATACATCTAGTGACTCCTTCCCTCTCCTCCACACTCATTTCTTTATTCATTATTCCACCTTTTCTTCCCTCCCTCCCTCCCTCCCAACCTCTTCTCTTTATTCCCTCATTCCTACACTCCTCTACTCCCTCTATCTCTCCCTTCCTGCCATATTTCTTTTCCGATCCCTTTCTCATCTTTTTTCACATTCCTTTCTTTCCCCTTCGTTTTCTCTCATGCTTCCTCTCTTCGTTCTCCTTCCCTGTCATACAACTACCTCTGCTTCCATCCTCCTTTTCACTCCTTTTCTCTCTTTCTCTCTCTCTCTCTCTCTCTCTCTCTCTCTCTCTCTCCCTCTCCCTCTCTCTCTCTCATACGGCCATCGATAAATATTTCGCAGTAGATCACTCAAATTATACTCGAGGTAATGGGCAAAAAAATTTTCGAAAACGATTTCAATCATATGACGCTAATCTTTTCTTCCTTAACAGAGCTGTAATTATCTGGAACAAACTGCTGTCCAGAGTATTAAACTAATACAAAAATAATCTTTGAAAATCACTTGGATAATTGTCTGTCTTCTAACTCCCAGCTAAGTATGCTCACTCCAGAATAATAGTTTCGTAGTATATTAAGCTTTTTTTATTTCAGTTTAAAGAGCCTGGAGGAGACAACCGGAGAACAACATCGATACATCTTTTTATTAATTTTCTTTCCTTCTTTCTGATAAAACTTCCATAACAGCTTTTCTGACCAGCATAATGGTCCTTCTCACTATATCCATGGCTTCTGCTGGAGGGTTCAGTGGGTGGGTGGGAGCCTTCTGCTTCTCTTTGTCTTTATCTGATAGAATACTTTTGTAAGGTACTACCTTCCCTAAACAAAACAGCCCCGAAAGAACCAACACGTCTGTTCCTGTTTACTTTGTACTCCTTTGTACTCTGTGTGTGTGTGTGTGTGTGTGTGTGTTGTGTGTGTGTGTGGGGGGGGGTCTGTCTGTCTGTGTGTTTTCTTCATTTTTTTTCTCTTTGCCCCCTCCCTCCATTCATTCCACGCTTCTTCCTCTCCTCTCTGTTTCCCGATATTCTTGCTTCTTCACATACTTCTCCTCTATCACTTACCTTTCTTTATTTTCTGCCCAACTTTCTCCCTACTGTTTCCTCTGCAGTCACTCTCTCTTTTCCTTTCTTCCTTCATTCCTCCCTCCCACCCTCCCTCTCGCGTTATCATTCTTCAGCCTTTCCATCCCTACCTTTCACACCCTCCTGTGCTCTTTTCGGTCCTTTCTCAAAACTCTTTCTTCTGCTACTCTCCCCTTTCCTCCTTTCCTCCTCATTCTTCCCCCTCCCCTCGTTCCCCTCTACCTTCTCTCCTTCCTCTCTGAAGTTTGGTTGAGTAACACTGTTAATATAATACTTTTTTTCTTCCTTTTTTTCCCCTCCCTTCCTCTCGGAGTGCCAAGACCACGGAGGACTGTGGATCGTTAGGGAGGAAGGAAGGGAGAGAAAGGGGGGGGAGGGTAGAGGGGGAAGGAAAAAAATAGGAAGGAAAAATATATCTGCAGGAAGGGGGTGAATGATAAAACGAAGGGTGGAAAGCAAATTGAGAGAAAGGGAGGAAGAGTGACAGAACGCATGATCGAAGGAAACCATGAATGGAAGGAAAAGGAGAAAGAGAGATAAAGAGAGATGGAATTATGAGAGGAAGTAGGGAAGGAAGGGAATTTAAGAAAAAGAGGAGGAGAATTTGAGGGAATCATGAGAGTACGGGTATGAATGAAGGAAGAGGGAAGAGAGGGGTAGAAGAAGAGAGAATTTTACACGAGGAAAGCCGAAAACAGAGAGGGAAGGAAATATATAAGGTAGAGAGGGACTAATGAAAATAGGGAAGGAAGTCTGAGAGGGCGAAGAAAGAATGGTAAGGCAAATGTGGAGAGTAGAGATAGAATGAGGGAGACATAGAAAAAAAATGAAGGAAAAGAAAAGGGAGAGAAGGAATACTCAGAAGAGAAGAGAGAAGAGGAGGAGGGAGGGACTGAGGGAAGAAGTGAAGTAAAGAGAATGGAGGAACGACCAAGAGTAAGGAGTGAGAGGGGGGGGGGGAAGGGAGGAGAAAGGTCAAAGAGTGTAAGGAGGGCTAATGTAGTTAGGAGGCAAGAGGAGGAAGTTGGGAATGGAAGAGAGTAGTAAGAACTGGTTAGAGGAGAGAGGAGGTAAAGAGGGAAAAACTAATACAAGAGTTGTGCAGAGGAAAAGCAAAAGGAGAGAGAATAAAATGGAAGACCGGAGAGAGTGGATAAAAGATATACTGAAAGAGACCGTAAGAGAAGAGGTAAGACTTGAAAAAGTTTTGAATAAAGAGTTCACCACCACCACCACCACCACCATCATCAATTCAGTGGCGTACCGAGGGGGGTGGCCATGCGGCCATGGCCCTCCTTGTAGGCAATTATATATATATATATATATATATATATATATATATATATATATATATATATATATATATATATATATATATATGAGTGTGCATTTCGTACACGGGTGAACCAGGGTTCGCGCTCCGCCAGGGTAATAAACTTTGGGAGTGTTCACCCGGCCATGTACTGCATTGGCGGACACAAGGGGTGCTGTGGTTGAACCAGTGTCGCTTACTATAAAGTATGCTTGCACCCAGTCGGCTTGCGCGGGCCGATTACACTTGGTTCACAGACTACACACATATCCAAAGCCACTACAACACAAAAATTACACTTACAAGCACTTTATATATATATATAGTATATTGTCACGAGTTGGCGCGATCATATATCTAAACAAACTCGTGACATTGAACTTTTGTGGGAAACAGCGAATTCTAGTGGAATCCCAGTATCACTCAGTCAACCGCCACGTATTCACCCGATCGGGAGTGTTTTCAGAACAATTTTTCATTGTTTCATTAGTGATCGTCCTTGCGTGCGACATTAGCGCTTCCGCTGAGTTATTTATTATGGGCGTGTTTCGCTCACATCCTTCCGTTAGCCATTACCAGTTGGCAGCTGGTCGACAATCTCCCCTCTCTCACAATTTGAATTTAGTCAGGATTAGAGCGTCGTGGAACCAAGTTCGATTGGGCCCAGTGTGAAGCAGCGCCGCCGTTGTCCAGCGAACAACCTAGTGTGAACCGGCGAGAGATTTAGCGTGTGCAGTGTCCTTCCTCAGCAACGACGTCTAGTCCATTCCGCTTAGCCCACTCTCTGACCAGTATTTCTTTTTGTATTTTCCTAGGCTTAAGAGTTTAGCTTTTGAGTGAGTGAGTGTGTTCTCCTTATTTTGAATTCATTTTGAAACATGTAACGTAAATTTAACTCATTGTAATCAATAAATTAACAGTTCTTTTTCTTGAGCCTAATGTAAACTCGTGTTTTATTTCTCCACATTAAGCTTATTTCACTTATAGCTCCTAGTTTGCATAAATGCTTTGCATTATTCATAACTGGTACTTAGGCCAGTCCTTTTGTATTAAGCTTAAAATCCGTTGTCAACCAGGAGTTAATGCACCAGCAAGAACCTGTTTATAATTAATAGCATTAGTTATTGTTTGTCAGGGGTGGAGTCACTTTCTCAAGAGGCTAACAGTACTAACAAACAGCACACATGAATAATTAGTCTCTGCTGTGTACTGTTGAGAAAGTTTATAAATTCTCGTCCTTAGATAATCGGCGAAGTAAGCCGGCATAAAGTAATCATCGCTTGCTTTTCACAAGTCAGTTCATTGTCCTGTTCTCAAGTAACATTTTAAAGTATCAAGTATTATTGAATATTATTCTTTAATATTGCATATTTACAAAAACTCCGTGATATATATATATATATATATATATATATATATATATATATATATATATATATATATATATATATATATATATATATACTTAATAATTACTTTAGAATATGCTATATTTATGTCGTATACCCATTCCATATGACCTCAAAATGATCATAAAATTAGCTAATATGCAAAATTTTCTCGGGGGGCGGGGCTTACAGCGATCCCCCCCATCCTCTCAGCTGTAAGGGCTCGCTGCGCTCGCCAAAGTCATGGGCTGCACAGTTAAAAAGATAAAAAAAAAGTCCCCCCCCCTCCGTTTTCAACTTTCTTGGTACGTCACTGATCATCATCATTTTAGTTATCTTTCATCTTTCGAAGGGTGGAGAGGAAAAAAAAAAAAAACAGGAAAGGGAGAATAATGAAACGAGAACTGCCAGCAGACGGCCTAGTAAATAAGGACCTCATAATCAATTACTCACCATTCAAGCATTCGGAGTACTTGGCTCCATCTCACAGGCCAAAGGATCCAAGAAAAATTACATCTCAAAATACCTGTGCGTTAGAAAGTATCCTTACACTGTCAGTTTTAAAAGGGGGGACAGCCCTTCTCATGTGCATTGACTAACACTGCAAAAAGCGTGATTGTTGAAAGTGGGATTTTGTGGGTAGGATACAGTACTTAGCGTACCGCACATCGACTATCGACTCATAGTCGTCAAGTTCAAAGGTCTCCGTTTTAGGGTTCCCTCCTTATTTATGTTTTTAAAATGCTCCGATCACTCGCGCCTGGGTGGAATTTGGTTCTTAATGGTTAATCCATCCTTTTCTGTTCTCCGTCACTTTCTTCGCTTTTTCTGTTTCCATACCTCTCATATTCGCACATTCCAGTACCACCATGTTAGCCTTCTGTGCCACCTCGCACCTAATATCCCTTCTCTATGTGATCATACGTCTAAGCATAGGCCTACTCTCGTCTACCCTTTCATTAACATATTTTCTTTTCTTATTTCAGTTTCCAATATCTCCACTTCTTATTCTCTCAAGCTTACTCAGCGCACAAACGATCCTCTGCAATCCCATTTCCGCCACTCTTACATTTGATTTTTGCATAATACTCATGCCGTTCCAAATTCTCACATTCGAATGCTATTGTGGACACTAATACTCCTTCATGAAGTTCTCTTGCAATTTTGGTACTGCGATTTTCAGTTCCACATAACGGTATTCATTGCACTATCCACCGTGCTTCCTTCAACCACATTGCTTTCCAATTCCTTTTATTCCAACTTCCTGTTATTTTCATTGCTGCACCTGCATGCCTAAGAGAGAAGAAATGAAAGCGTAAGTGCCTGGCGGAGAAAATTCAACTTAAGTACCTAAGGGAGAAAAGATATGTAGGGAAGAAAGGTGGAAGTGAAGGAGAGAAATGAAATTACAAGAAAAAGAGAAATATTGAAAGCAAACAGGACAAATAGGGAGATATGAACAAAAAGGATGGGACCAAGAATTGGAGGGGAATGAGAGAGGACTGTGAAGAAACAATCTAACAGGAAGGAAGGAAGAAATGAGGAAGGAATAAAGAGAAAAGTGGAGACAGCAAGGCATGGAAAGAAAGAGAAAATGAAAAGATGAAGGGAGAGAAAAAAAATATATATGAGAAAAGGGAAAAGGAAAGAGCAAAGAAAAGAGAAGCTTAACTGTGGAAAGGAGAGGCGGAAGAAGAAGAAAGGAGGAGGAAGAATAATGATGATGAGAGAGGCTAAGAAAGAAGTTGGGAGAGAAGGAGAGTAATAAGAACTGGAGAGAAGAAAGAGGGGAGTTAAAGAAAAGAGGTAAAAGAATGGAAAGATGGCGGGAAGGAAGGAAAATATTAGAGGTACCAAGAAAAGGAATGAAAAAGAACAAGAATACAAAATATAATGGACAAAGAGGGAAGTTTGGAAATGGGAAAAAAGTGAGAACTGGAGAGAAAGGACAGCAATTAAGGAAAGGAAGGAAGGAATAAGGGTAGAATGAAGATACAGTAGTAGAGGGAAGTAAAAGAAGGAGAAAGGATACAAAGGATATTTATTAGAGGAAGCAATCAGCAGCAATCCTATTGGTACTCTAAAGGCGTTTTGTTAATGGCTGGGTTATGACGAAAGTATGTATTCAATGAGTTGAATATAGCGAAAGCAAAATGGGAAAGGCTCCCCTCACTCACCAGTCGCTGTAGCCGAGGCCGGCAGGAAGAAATACTAAGGACTACCATGCAGTAGGGAAATATATAGACAAGAAGAGGTAACGTCAATTTCACACTTTTTACAGGAGATCGTCAGAATAATTATATTCTTGTCCTTGCCATACGATTTTGCTCATACTACAAGAGAATTTTTGAAGAGGATGGATTAGGTATGGCTAGCATTTCCTCCTTCTCTTCTAGAGGATAATCGACTGTTACGAGCAAACCAAACTACCTATATATATATATATATATATATATATATATATATATATATATATATATATATATATATATGTGTGTGTGTGTGTGTGTGTGTGTGTGTGTGTGTGTGTGGAGAGAGAGAGAGAGAGACAGAGAGACAGAGAGAGACAGACAGACAGTCAGAGACAGACAGAGACAGACAGACAGACAGACAGACAGAATGTGGATGAGTAAATTGGGAGTGTCGTCCCGTCTCTGCTACCCCCTTTTTGGGGTGGAAGCAGCCTAGGAAGATAGGTAGGTAGGGAGAGAGAGAGAGAGAGAGAGAGAGAGTGAGAGAGAGACGGAGAGAGACAGACAGACAGACAGAGTTTGACAGGGTGTTAAAGAAGCTAGTCGGGGGGCGAAAGATAAAAATGATTGATTACTAGCGTAGAAAGGAGAAAAACTGAGTAGATGGAAAGAACACTTTAAGGAATAATTGAACATTGAGAATGAAAGTAATGCGAGTATAAGTAGCTGGAGAATGGCTGGGAGAAGGAGGAATATGAGAACAGAGGAAGAAATCGGTAGGATGGAAATAGTGGAAGCAATGAAAAAAGTCGAAATGGGGAAAGCCCCAGGAATTGATGAAGTTTGTGGTGAAATGCTGAAGCATGGGGGAGAGATAGTAGTAGAAAGGATGTGGAAGATGTGTACATTGGCCTTGGAGGAAGGTAAAGTCCCGGAGGATTAGAAGTCAGGTATATTCAATTCCCTATACGAAAGAAAAGGGGAAAAAGAAGTGTGTGGTAATCATAGGGACACTTGTCTTCTTAGTGTAATAGGAATAGTGTATGGTAGGACACATATTGACAGAGTTAGGGAAAAAACAAAGGAATTAGTTGGAGAAGAACAAGGAGGTTTTATGAAGGGAAGAGGTTGTGTAGGTCGGACATTCATCTCTAGGTCTTTAGTGGAAAAATTTCTACAGAAGGAAAAGAAGTTGTATCCGGCCTTCATGGATTTGGAGAAAACACAATATGACAGAGTGGATAGACAAAGACTGTGGAAAGTATTAAGAATATATGGAGTAAATGAGAAGTTGCTGAATGCCGTGAAGAGTATGTACCGGTATGAGGGTGCGAAGGCTGCAGTGCGTGAGGATAGTGAACTAAGTGAATTTTTCTTTTTGAAGGTTGGATTGAAACAGGGATGGGTCATGTCTCCTTGGTTGTTCAATCTATATGATGATGGGGTTATAAAGGAGGTACAAGGTAGGGCAGTGGATGCTGGAGCAGCCCTAATGAGTGAAGGCAGTGTGTGGAAATGCTCTGTACTGTTGTTTGCAGATAATATTGTGTTGTTAGGTGAAGACAAAAGGGAGCTGCAAGCTTTGTGAATGAGTCTGGGAGAGTGTGTAAGAAACAGAATCTAAAGGTGAATGTTGGAATGAGTAAAGTTATGGTCCTCGAGAGGAATGAAGTCACTGAATGTACAATGAGGTTGGATGAGGAGGAAATGGAAAATGTGAGTGCGTTTAAGTACTTGGGTAGTGTGATGAGTAGGGATGGAAGTTTAGAGGGTGAAGTGCTTGAAAGGGTACAACAGGGAAGAATGGTTCCTGGTTCCATGAAGGCAGTGATAAGAAACAGGGAAGTGAGCATGGAAGTGAAAAAATTACTGCATGACAGTATGATGATACCATCTTTAAAGTATGAAAGTGAAGCTTGGACCTTGTTGGAGGGACACAAGTCAAGAGCGACATCAATGGAGATAAGTTATCTGAAAGGAGCATGTGGAGTCACATGGAGAGACACTCTGAAAATGAGGAAGTGATGGAACGTTGTTCTGTAGATGTGGATGTGATAGGAAGCGTTAAGGGAAACACACCAACGTGATTTGGCCATGCGGAGAGGATGGAGAGCGGGAGACTGACTAGAAGTGTACGTGAGTGAAGTGGAGAGAGGGAGAGGGAGGCCAAGAATGAGATGAAGGGATGGAGTGGAGAGGGATATGAGAGAGGGGGGTGTAAGCTGGGAGCAGGGCAGTATAATGGCGGGAGACAGGGCGACATGTAGGCGATTTGTTTGTGGCCACCCTTTAAGGGATTAAGAAGCCTGGCAATCTATGTATCTATCTACCTATATATATATATATATATATATATATATATATAGAGATAGATAGATAGATAGATAGACAGTTATGGAGGGGTATGTGAGAAAGGGTGTGTGTGAGCTGGGAGCAGGGCAGTGAAATGGTGGGGGACAAGGCGACATGGAGGTGATTTGTTTGTGGCCACTCCTGAAGGGATTAATGCGTCTGGCAATATATATATATATATATATATATATATATATATATATATATATATATATATATATATATATATATATATATATATATATATATATATATATACATATATATATATATATATATATATATATATATATATATATATATATAATTTTTTTATGCGAGGAAGAAGGAACCAAAGGCCATCAGTCCACAGTAACAGTTCCCTCCAAGAGAAAAACAAAATACAATAGCGAGCCAAATTCAAGATCCGATCATTTTGAGATGCCTGGACACACTGCGTTTGAAAGATTGGAGATCATAGGCAGCAGGAAATACAGACAGAGGGAGACAGTTCCAGAGTTGACCTGTTGCATAAATGAAGGACTGGGAGTAATGGTTAACTCTTGCATTAGAGAGTTGGACAGAAAAGGGATGAGAGTTTGTTGCTAGACGGGTGCTACGCGCCCGTCGTAGAGGTGGAGGAATGCAAGCAGACAGTTCAGAGGAGCAGTGACCATTAAAGTAGCGATAGAAAAGAGATAAAGATGCAACAGTGCGGCAAAGAGACAGAGGTTGAAGGGAGTCAGTAAGAGGAGGAGAGATAATGAGACGAAAAGCCTTTGACTCCGCCCTATTGAGAAGAGCTGTATGTGGGGAGCCCCCCCACACATGAGAGTTGTACTCCACACAGGGGAGGATAAAACCCCTGTATAGAGTCAACAATTGTGCAGGGGTAAAGAAAGAGCGGAACCGGCTTAGGACACCCAATCTCTTGGAAGCAGATTTTACAAGAGATGTAATATGATCTTTCCAAGATAAGTCCCGAGTAAATGAAACCCCAAGCATGTTCAAGGATGATGCAGGATTAAGCTGAATATTATTAAACATTAGTGGGTACAACTGTGGAAGATTTTGTCGGGTTGATAGGTGTAAGAACTGAGTCTTAGATGCATTAAAAACAACCATATTATTTTACCCCAGTCAGAGATACGAGCCAAGTCAGACATTACGTGTGCCATAGCCTCATCCCTTGTTTGTTGAAGTAACTGTTGAGATGGGCGTTGCGGGAACCGAATGGAAAGGTGAAGGGTGGAGTCATCAGTGTATGAGTGGATAGGGTTAGATGTACAGCTTAGAAGATCATTGATGAATAAAAGGAAGAGAGTTGGTGATAGGACAGAGCCCTGAGGAACACCACTGTTGATAGATCTAGGAGAAGAACGATGGCCGTCTGCAACAGTGGCTATAGAACGACCAGAAAGGAAGCTAGCGATGAAGGCACAGATAGAAGGATAGAAACCGTAGGAGGGCAGTTTGGAAATTAAAGATTTATGCCAGACTCGATCGAAAGCCTTTGAGATGTCAAGTGCAATGGCAAAGCTTTCGCCAAAGTCCCGAAAGGAGGATGACCAGGAGTCTGAAAGGTAGGTGAGAAGATCGCCAGTGGAGCGTTCCTGACAGAACCCGTACTGACGATCGGAAAGAAGGTTGTGATAGGAAAGATGCCTTAAAATTTTTCTATTGAGAATTGACCCGAAAACTTTTGAAATGCAGGACGTTAAAGCAATTGGACGATAGTTGGAGGGTTGGGAGTGGTCACTCTTCTTTGGGACTGGCTGACTGAGAGCAAACTTCCAGCAAGAAGGAAAGGTACAAGTTGACAGACAAAGGCGAAAGAGTTTGCCTAGGCAGGGTGTAAGCACGGAAGCACAGTTCTTGAGAACAACAGGAGGGACCCCATCAGGCCCATATGCCTTGTTAGTACTGAGGCCAGTGATGGCAGAAAATACATCAACTGAAGAAATTTTAATGTCAGCTATGATAAATAAATAGATCCACAGATAAATATAGATAGATAGACAGATAAACAGATATAGATAAATAGATAGGTGGGTAGATAGGAAGATAGATAAAATATATATATATATATATATATATATATATATATATATATATATATATATATATATATATATTTACATTTATATTATATATTATATATATATTTATATGCATATATATACATGTTTATATAAACTATCTATCTATCTATCTATTCATCTATATATCTAGATAGATATCTATCTATCTATTTATCTATCTACAGTATCTATATACACACACATACCACATACCGCTTAGGCAGGCTTAGCGGCTCTAACTGGTTAGGCCCTCCGGGTTGGCTGATTTCCACTAAGTTTGTCATTTCGATTTATTCAAAGCACTCACGAAAATGGTTTTTCACAGAGAAACAGACACACAACAAAGAATGAAGTTGTATAATGACGGTCAGGAACACTTCCATCCTAGCCCATGAGGCGTCTTCCATCGGTTATTTTTAAGGATATCCCCTTGGCCGAGACATTAGCCACCAATCCAAGAAATTTCGGTTGTTTGGTTCACATTTGGAGCACTCTTGGTGCTAGAAACTCAGGCTTGTCGTATCAAGGAGTTCTGATTGTCTGAAATGCACCACGAACATATTTAATAAGCTCCTGGCATGCATTGCTTCCGTGCTCAAAACACATCACATGCAGACCAGGTGTTGAGAGGCGGTATTTGCTAGTTAGGTAGTACTGGAAAGTTCTCAGTACTTCCTGTAATTTTTAAGTTACGTGTCAGAGTTGCCAGTTAGCCTGCTGTTTGTGAGCGGATTTTTTTTTTGTAAGATGTGTATTAATATTAGTGCTCTTTTTCTCTATATTTTATTTCAGTGATTGTTAGTTAAATTGTGCTAAATAATTGAGAGTGTTTCGCAGCGTAAGAAAACTCTGGATATTTTGGCTGTCTCCGAGTTGGTAACTTGATTCTCCGAGAATACAGTAGATTATTGTTGTAAACAGGAAACTTATATAAGGATGGGGAAGGGACTAATGGAGTTTCAGTTCAGCTGGATTTTAATTCAGTGTCAGTTCAGTGTCAGTGAAGTTAGTGAAGATTGTATAACTCTGGTACTTGTGAAGACATTGAAGTGAAGTTGGCAAACATCAGTCGTAATTATCTGGTAAATAAAGACAGCGAAAGTGGTAGGTGGTGGCGACCATCATCCACTCACTTTGAAGTAATGCTGCCTACTTCTTGCTCAGCCTTTATCATTCTTTTTCTGTGCCTGCCCTCCTCTCTTCCTATTTCTCCCATCTTTCCTGTCACTACTTATTGCTTTTTTTCTTTCAGTTACAGGTGGCTTTACATTGAGTGACAAGCCAAATGGTTTCCTGTAAGCCAAGAAACCACTTTCAACGCTGGGTGGTAACCATATGACCAAACCATACGTGCTCCCTACGTGTCAAGTGGGTTGGTTGAGGGTTAGTGCCCCTCCCTGTAAAACAAATAACTTTGAGTCAAATGGCCACCCCTTACGGGATTATGGCGTCTGGCAATAGATAGATAGATAGACAGAACTTAAGAAGCCCATGTTTATTTCCAACCCCTCAGCTTTTCTCGTTGATGCACAACGAAAGGCTTACCATGGGAAGAACGGCTCACTGGGCAACGTCCTTCCTATACCGAACTACTGCTGTTGGAGCCTTGACATTGTGGGACAGTGATGTAACACAACTTTATTGACTCAGTTACGGATGGTGGTGCCACGCCTGTCGAAGCAAGGCGGTGGATGTTTGTTGAAGAAAGGTTGAAAATCTTTAACCGTCTATAAAAGAAGAGAACTGAAGGTGACTAGTATTTAATTAATTTTTGCATGTATCTTTTTCTTTTTTGGCGTATCCGGAGGTGTGTGCAAAATTTGGACGAAAACGACTGTGTGGGAGAGGCCGGAGGCTTCCTTTTCTTTCGCGTGCGCGCACCCTCTGAAGCCACGACAAAATATGTATATAACTGATATACATTCATCATGTTAGTAAAAGGGCTTTGTGAGAGGAAGCTAGTAGGAAGGAAGGCAGGAATGAATAAATGAGAGAAGGAGTGAAGGCAGGACGGAAGGAATGAAGGAAGGAGTGATGGAAAGACGGAAGTGGAAAAAAAAAATAAAAAGGATAAGAAAGGAAGACATTGCACATGGATGAAGAGAGGAAATAAATGATAACTGAGGAGAAAGAGAAAAAAAATACCATTCTTACAAGGAGAGGAAAGAGTCAAGGAAGGTAAATGTATAAGAAGAGTAGATGAAGAGTGAAGATAAACAGACGAAGGACAGTAGACAGAGGATGAATGCAGATTAGGGATAACACCAAAGTCGGGGCGAAGGATAGAATAAGGACAGGAGTAAGAAACCGAATTATGAAAGAACAAAAGTCAGGGAGTGAAGAAACAAAGAAAAGTCAGTAAGGACAAAAGAGAAGAGAACTAGAGGCCCCTCCAAGGAAGAAATCACCAGCCGCGAGCCGATACACATCTAACGTGGCTCGGAATATGACCTTGACCTTGCCCTGCTTTCACCAATTTCAAACACTTACGAAACATTCATCTTTACTACATACCTGTGAAATTCTGTGATGAAACCTTGAGCGGTTGCGAAGTTATCATGGTAACAGAAACACAGACCTTGACCTACTTTTACCAATTTCGAATATGTAGATTTTCATCCCTACTACACACGTGTAAAATTTTGTGATGATATCTTGAGCGGTTGCGAAGTTACCGTGCTAACAGATACACAGACGACAAATTGAAAATAATACCAGCTTCGCTATCTCGGGTGGTAAAAACGAACAGTCTACTGCAGGACAGGGCCTTCTCGATGGAAGAGTAATAGCAAAGAGTAGTAGCCTATCTTGAAGTCCACATGCCGACAAAGCTCAGATGAGAAAAATGTGTGTATTGATCGGTATATTTATATCCCTGCCTTGAATCAAAATGGGATAAACATATGAAAGCGAATGAAAGTCCTCATCAACATTACACTCTGTAGGGCTGTGGTTGCGACTTGCCAATTTTGTACTTTATTTCGGCTAACGACAGACGGTTTAATACTATCATGAGGATCACTGAGCATGAACATTGCATTTATATATATATATATATATATATATATATATATATATATATATATATACACAGTATATGTATATGAATAACTCTTTCTGGGAATGAAAACAGCCACATAGTATTCCAACTTACGACCGACGCATCTGGTCAGCTCAGAGGAACTCAACACAGCCAAAGGGTTGAAAACCCTCACGGCTTAGATTTCGAGCCCTAAACTCCGGGTAGATGCAAAACTCAAAAAGGGCATGCAAACTCCGCACTACCGCAGCTCCTAGTGGGGTGAAATGAGGAGAAAGAGTGGAAGACAGGAGGAAGGAAATAGAGAGGGGGGGGGGATCGGGAAACCTTGGAGAGAGGAGGACTGAGAGAAAGAAGAAAAGTATGGAGGGATCAAGGGGGCACATTTTGGTAATAACCCTCCATTTACCTCCATGCTAGGAAGGAGAAACACCGTACATACCTTCCTCTCTTTCTGTCTTCTTACCTTTCTTCTTACTTCCCTTTCTATTTCTCCTCTCTTTTCCCTCTCCTAACCTCTCTTCCTCCAACCGTTTCCCCTCTATCCTTCATCCCAACTTAACTTCTTTCCTCTGACCTTTTTCCTCCTAGCTGTCTTTTGTTTTTTTCTCACTCCCTCCAGCCCTTCATCCCCTTTCTTTTCTATTTTGCTTCTCCAACTAATTTTCTTCCTTTTCCCCTGAATATTCTCAACCTCTCTTCTCTCCTTTCCTCTCCACTTTTTTTTTTTTTTTTAATTTATTCCATCCCATCCTTTTCGCTCTCTCTTTTCCTTCTACCTTTCTTCTTCCCCACGCTCCTTGTTTCTTCTCTCTTCCAGTCTTCATACCTCTCGTCCTCCAGTCTTCTCCCTTTTCTTTCCTTCTCTTCTTCCATCTCTTCCTTTCTTTTCCTCCCTTTCACCTTCCTTCTTCCACCTGTTTTTTTTTTTTTTTATACCTCTTATTGCCTCCCCTCCCTAACTCTCCGGTATACTTTCTCACTTTTTTTAGTTTTATTCTTTTTCTTTCCTTCACTCTTTCTCATTCCTTTCCTTCCTCTCTTCTCCAGCCTTCCTACTTCCTTCCGTCCTCTCCCCATTACCCTCCCCGACTTGCCAGCATCCAACATATTTCGTCTTTTCTTGTTTTCTTCTTATCGAAATATTTCCTCTCTCTCTCTCTCTCTCTCTCTCTCTCTCTCTCTCTCTCTCACACACACACACACACACACACACACACACACACACACACACACACACACACACACATTTTACCTCCCTCTCTTCTTACCTCCCACACTCATTACCTCACCTCCCATAAGCACTCTCCTTAGCTCGCCACCCTTAAACCTTCCTCACAGCCTACTTAGCCCCCTCTCACCGACGTTTCTCCGTCCTTTCTTGCCTCACTTCTTCAAGCCTTCCTCTCTCCCTGCATGCTTCCCTCCCTTCCTACCACCCTCCCACACGGTTTTGCCTCTTCCGACTCCATGCTGTTCGTCCTTCCTCTCACACTATTTTTTTCTCTTCTACTTCTCTCGCATCTCCTTTTATCCAGCATCCCTCCTGTATCCTCCTGTCTCGCATTCTCTCCTATTCTGTTTACTTTACTCCTACTTCCACTGTCGCTTCTTACTTTACTCCTGTTAATTCCCCTCTCTCTCTCCCTCTCTTCTTACCTTCCTCCATCCAGCTTGGTTCTCTCCCTGTTCTTCTCCCTCCATCTGCCACCCTGTCTTCATACTTACCTCTTTTTCTCTACTTTCCTCTTTTCTTATTTATTGAACCTTCCATCTCCTAGTTCCTTTTCTCCTTTTTTTTTTTTTCCTCCTATCTTGTTCTTTCTTCCGCCATCCTCTCTACATGCTTTTACCCTTCGTACAAGTTTTCCTCTGTTTATGCAGTAATTGACTTCCTCGCAGTACCCTTCTCTCTTCCTTCCTTACTTCACTTATTCATTTTTTTCCCTTCCCAACTAATTCTCTTCCACCAGGTCTTCTCTCTCCCTTCTTCCCTTCTTTCCTCAAACCTTTTTTCCCCCTTCTTATTTTCCAACCTCAACTCTCTGTATTCCCTTTCATCTTTCTTCCTTTCCTTTAGGCTTTCCTCCTCGCTTCTTACCTTCTTCTCTAAGCTCTTGTATGTCTTCTTTTGCAATTCCATTCCACATTTCCTTTTTCTCTTCTTTTCTGCTTTCTTCCTTAAAGATTCCTAAGTTCCATTCTACCGCATACTTTCCAGCCTTCTCTCCTCGCTTTTTAACACCCTCTTCTTAGTCTTCTTTCTCCCTTCTAGCTAATTGTATCCAGTACTCTGTTGTGTTTAAACTTTCAATATTCTCTTCTTCGACTAATCCTTTTTGTCACCCTCGTCTTAGCCTTCCCCCCAACTTGAATTTTCTTCGGTTAATCTCTGTTTTCACATCTTTCTTGTCAGTGAAATCCATCATTCTTATCTTATTTTTTCTCTGTCCTTTTTTTCTCCGTCCTTCCATCCATTATTTCGCTATTTTTCATATTTATTAAATGATTTATATATATTTTAAAATCTCAGTAACGCCACTGTAATTCAAGTTTCTTAAAATCTCTATCATTATTGCAATTCACGTTTCTTTTTCTCTGTAACCATGCCTGTTGCCTTTCTTCTACTTTCATGTATGTGTATACTGTAAATAAATAAATATATATATATATATATATATCCATCCATCCATCACCCAATCCAGTGTTGCCCTATGAGAAGCGTAGGAGCTCGGGGTTAGGCAAGTTGGTCCTGATATTTAAGATGAGAGTGACCAGCCCCACTCATCCCTGGGTGGCATTACGTGAGCAATAAACCCCAGCCACCCCATGGATACAAACCTTCACCGGCTCAATCCGATTGGAGCGCCTTAATTACCCACTAAACCACCAGGCGCCATTGTATATATAAACTGTATATATATATATATATATATATATATATATAGAGAGAGAGAGAGAGAGAGAGAGAGAGAGAGAGAGAGAGAGAGAGAGAGAGAGAGAGAAGTAGATAAATACTTTTTTTTTTTAATGTGTCCAACTCCGGGCATAGAGTTCACAGCCTGCTATCAAGGCCCAGCAGTCCTCCTACATACCATACACCTCCACAACTCGGTATATATATATATATATATATATATATATATATATATATATATATATATATATATATATATCTGCTCTTCGCTCTGCTGAAAATAATTTCATCTGTACTAAATGCTCTCATCTCTCCAACTCGAATTCTTCCCGCTCCTTCTGACATCTTGTCAAAAACATTTCTATCAACTTTACCTCATCATCCATCCCTCTTCTTTTCTATTCTGATGGCTCTGTAGCAATTTCTTCTACTGATAAAGCAGATCTCTTCACTGAGATTTTCTCCTCCAATTCCACCTTAGGCGATTCCGGTGCTGTTCCTCCATCACTTCCCCCCTCAGACATCCTCAAGGCTGACATTAAAATTTCTTCAGCTGATGTATTTTCTGCCATCACTGGCCTCAGTACTAACAAGGTATATGGGCCTGATGGAGTCTCTCCTGTTGTCCTCAAGAACTGTGCTTCAGTGCTTACACCCTGCCTAGGTAAACTCTTTCGCCTTTGTCTGTCAACTTGTACCTTTCCTTCTTGCTGGAGGTTTGCTTTCATTCAGGCAATCTCAAAGAAGGGTGACCATTCCCAACCCTCCAACTATCGTCCAATTGCTTTAACATCCTGTACCTCAAAAATTTTCGAGTCAATTCTCAACAGAAAAATTTTAAAGCATCTTTCCTATTACAACTTCTTTCTGATCGTCAGTATGGGCTCCGTCAGGGACGCTCCACTGGCGATCTTCTCACCTACCTTTCAGACTCCTGGTCATCCTCCTTTCGGGACTTTGGCGAAAGCTTTGCCATTGCACTTGACATCTCAAAGGCTTTCGACCAAGTCTGGCATAAATCTTTAATTTTCAAACTGCCCTCTTACGGTTTTTAACCTTCTTCTATCTGTGCCTTCATCTATAGCTTCCTTTCTGGTCGTTCTACAGCCGCTGTTGTAGACGCCCATCGTTCTTCTCCTAAGTCTATCAACAGTGGTGTTCCTCAGGGCTCTGTCCTATCACCAACTCTCTTCCTTTTATTCATCAATGACCTTCTAATTTGCACATCTAACCCTATCCACTCTTACGCTGATGTTTCCACCCTTCATCTTTCCATTCGGTTCCCACAACGTCCATCTCAGCAGTTACTTCGACAAACAAGGGATGAGGCTATGGCACACCTAATGTCTGACTTGGCACGTATCTCTGACTGAGTTAAAAAATAATCTTGTTTTTAATGCATCAAAAACTCAGTTTCACCTTTCAACCAGACACAATCTTCCACAGGAGTATCCACTAATGTTTAATAATATCCAGCTCAGTCCTGCATCTTCATTAAACATGCTTGAGGTTTCATTCACTCGGGACTTATCTTGGAAAGATCATATTGCATCTCTTGTAAAATCTGCTTCCATGAGATTAGGTGTGCTAAGTCGACTCCGTACCTTCTTTACACCTGAACAGTTGTTGAGTTTATACACGGGTTTTATTCTCCCCTGTTTAGAGTACAACTTTCATGTGTGGGGAGGCTCCCCACATGCAGCTCTTCTCAATAGGGTGGAGTCAAAGGCTTTTCGTCTCATTAACTCTCCTCCTCACACTGGCTCCGTTCAACCTCTGTCTCTTTGCCGCACTGCTGCATCTTTTTCTCTTTTCTATCGCTATTTCAATGGTCGCTGCTCCTCTGAACTGTCTTCTTGCATCCCCCCACCTTTTCGATGGGTGACTATCACCCGTCTAGCAACAAACTCTCATCCCTTTTCTGTCCAACTTTCAAATGCACAAGTTAACCGTTACTCCCAGTCCTTCATTTATGCAACAGGTAGGCTCAGAAACCGCGTCCCTCTGTCTATATTTCCTGTTTCATATGATCTCCAGTCTTTCAAACGCAGTGTGTCCAGGCATCTCGAAATGAACGGATCTTGAATCTGGCTCTCTTTTTGTGTTGTTTTCGTTTTTTTCTTGGAGGGAACAGTTTGCGGGCTCCTGGCCTTTTGTTCCTTCTTTCTTACATAATATATATATATATATATATATATATATATATATATATATATATATATATGATTAGAGTCATCCAAAAATACATTTAATAGGACAGCAAGACAAACACAAGTTGCCTCTGTTCCTTTTTGATAATATAACGAATCAGGAAAACTTCGTTTCCCTTGCTTAATATGTAGGGATCACTATAGTTTTCACTTTTTGCTACCATCACATTATTATACTGCACAATAGACAACCAGCTTGAACATAAAAACATAAGTTTTGTCACTATTATCAAAATAAACACTAAGCACATACTCAGAAAAGTCATTTCTGCCCAGTAAACCCTGTTATTTTTTAATGAAAGTACAATTCAGTGAAAGCCCCCTTCGAACAGCACGGAATGTCGTGCTGCTGCGGTATATATGTTTTTTTTTTTTTTCTTCCTTCTGTTTTCTTTTTTTCTTTTGGCTTCAGTTGCTGTCATTTCACCGTTCTTATTTCGATGGCGATGGATAGAGCTTCTGGGGAGTGTCAGTTCGCTCAGGTTTTGACCAGTCGCATTTGCTAAGGCTCCCATCGCAAACATTGCTGTCCTGTCCGATATACTTCCTCGATCAAATGTCGAAGGCACCACACGAGAATGAAAAGCGTGGGCAGTCTCCTTGACCCTCTTTGGTGTACCTGCTGTTTGACGGAGCTTGGGGGTAAACTCAGATCTCTAACATCTTCTACTTCTAATGACCAAGGAGAAGAGAGGGAGTCAGTCTTCCCTGAATCGACTGTCTGAGCCATAGCTTCCTTGTCACTATCCTATTTTTCCTTTCTCCATTTACCTGCATTTCACCTCACAAGATTTCTGGAGCAGCTGGTCGGCTCCTGCCGTTGTCGATTGCTTGCGATCTTCCTGTTGACTAATTAGGAAAGCCCGGTCTTCCTTTTCTGTAATCTGCACATCTCGCTTGGAGATGTCAAGTATTTCCTTCATTGGATATGACTCTGAGTCCTTCAGTCGATTTTTCTTCAGTTTTTCTTATTACTAGACTAGTCCGAAAAGCTTCCTCTTGCAGTAGCAGAAGGTCGAAGTCGGAACATGTGTTGAGCTCCAGAAATAAAGAACACTGTCAGTCACCGCAGATGCACTATCAGACTTGGTGTTCTTCAGGATTACGCTGTGGTAAAAGAAAAGCCTGAACACTTGATCCTTAGATGGTAGTCATCAACCAGTGATCGTCTTTTCAGAATGACTGATCAACCAGACAGAACCACTGCTTCGTGTGGTGGCTGTAGCCATATTACCTGCAAGCAGAAACACAATTTGAAATAGAGGAAAGCATGCAAAGGAGGCTGTACAGAACACACACACACACACACACACACACACACACACACACACACACACACACACACACACACACACACACACACACACACACACACACACACACACACACACACACACACACACACACACACACACACACACACACACACACACACACACACACACACACACACACACACACACACACACACACACACACACACACACACACACACACACACACACACACACACACACACACACACACACACACACACACACACACACACACACACACACACACACACACACACACACACACACACACACACACACACACACACACACACACACACACACACACACACACACACACACACATTTTGTCCTCACGAGCAAGCAGCACAATATGCACAATTACACATTGCACAACCAGCCGACTGAGCGGCGAGGCAACCTGCTGGTATTTATAGACACATAACCAACCCTTCTAGAACATTCCATAATTTTCTCGAACCGTCTAGAGCGCTCTAAAACATTCCAGAATATAGAGCGACCTCAAAACATTGTCAGATCAGCCTCATTACTTTACATGTTACGAATACAGTGAATTGGATTAAGGTCATTTTGTGTCTGAATCAGTAAACGCTTTGTGAAATCTCAGCTTATGACCACGGGCCACCGAAATATATATATATATATATATATATATATATATATATATATATATATATATATATATATATATATATATATATATATATATATATATATATATATATATATCACTGATAAGGGAGTCTGTGTCGTTTGGGTCCCTCCTTCATATCCCGTTTTAATTCTCTTTTACCAACTTTCTTCCTCCATTCGTCCCTCCATCCGTGTCCTTCCCATCACCGTCACATTTCCTTTGTGCTGCATCATTCGTTTTCATTTGAAAAGCAAACGAAATCAAAGGGCAGGAAACAGATGCACTATATTTCATCAGACCTTGGATGATTTTACTTTATGTTGTTCTTACCGTTACGCCGAGACTATCTTGTTTAGCTTAGGAGAGCCCTGGCATAGAATGGGTTGCAGAAATATATATCCAACCCCTACAATTGGTAAAGTCTCTCTACAGCAAAATAAACAGACTGTAGAGAAACCCGAATGGAAATGTGTCCTCGGGTTAAAGAACTTATCCGTTTACAATTAACACTTACATAGAAAAAAAAAAAACTGCCTAAACGAAGAAAAAGAAATGAAAGCAGATTATCCTCTGGAGCACACATGACTTTTTTAGAATATTTTTGCCACTTCCTATTTTATTCACCTTAAAAGCGGCTTCTCTTACTGTAGGGGCTATTGAAGCGTATAGCCTATCCAACCCTTTCAGTTGGAACAATCTTTTTTTAGAGCGACAAAAATTATGACAAAGAGCTAAACTGCTCTCATTACATTTCTGTTGCCTTTTATCCATCTTTCGAGTTGACTCAGCAAGGAACCCCAAATTAGCACAGTTACTCATTCTTCATCACATTTGTAAAGTCTTCAGCAGTGCCTTTTCCCATTTTTATTCACAACTGTCATGCAAAAGGACGGCAAATTTCTCAACTTCTTTTTTCATCTTAAATCCTCCAGCCTTTACCAGTCATTTCCATTTCCACGACCTATACGAGAAAAAAAAAAATATGGCAAAAGAGCTAAATTCTTCTTCATATTTCTGTTACATTTTACCCATCATTCCATTTGCACAAGCTGAGAGAGAGAGAGAGAGAGAGAGAGAGAGAGAGAGAGAGAGAGGAAACTTTTTGTGTGTGTAAAAATATTGCTGGTGTGTTTCATTCAATGTGTTCAATAAAAAAAGAAAAATGCAAAAGTATACAGACAGACAAATCATTATTTGGTGACATTTTCTTTGAATTTCATCCACTTTTTCCATTTTTGACAAGGAAACATCGGCAAAATATAAATTTGTTTCTCATCACATTGCTATAGATAATATCAGCCATCATTTCCTTTTTCATAACAAGTGGTGCCAGACAC
>NC_137054.1:22044811-22104811 GCF_032717465.1 Coenobita brevimanus | reverse complement strand
AGAGAGAGAGAGAGAGAGAGAGAGAGAGAGAGAGAGAGAGAGAGAGAGAGAGAGAGTGATCCACCCAGACAAACACTGGAACAAGGACAACAAAGAGACTGGCAAACTAATTAGCGGACACGCTAGTTCTCGAGGAATTAAAAATCAAAGGGCTCTTACTTATTTTGGTTTGTGTTAATGTACTGCTTATATTTTTACCCCTCCCTTCCACCTGCCTCCTCTCCATCCTACATCTCTTGCCTCCACCCCATCTCTTTTTCTGCCTCCACACCTGCCTACTTGCGCCCCCCCTACTCCTGTTCTTTCTTTCTTTCTTTGTGATTAAGTGCTTTCCTCCCACCTTACTCCACTGTCTACCTTTATGCATTCCTGCCTGTCTCTCTGCCTCGCTTCTGTTCGTTCATCGTAACTTCACGTTTCACTCTGTTATTTCCGTCCTTTTCTCTTTCCTGCCTCAGTCTACTTTCCATCTGCATCCCTATTTTCTTACATCGGGTACCTGCTCCCCTCCACTCTTCCTACTTACTTTCGTGCCTATCCATTTCCTTGCCTATTTCATGCCTATCTAACCACATTTTTGACTGCATTATCCTTATTGACCTTGCTATTACTTTCTGTTTGCCATGCGTCCTATTTCCCTTTCTTCTTGCCGTCTTACTTATCATCCTGCTACTTTACTTCCTTACCTACCTTAATACCTGCTCAATTTCTTACGTACGTTTCTGTATGCCTACCACCTTACTTATGTTCTTGCCTGAGTCCTAACCTACTTTAATACTTGCCCACTTCTCTACCTACCTTCCTGCCAGATTAGTTCCTTACTACCCTGTTTCCTACACGCCCACTTCCCTACCTATATTTTTGCCTACATTTCACTACCTAACTTCTGCCTGCCTAACTACCTGTCGCTGCCTACCTATCTCTCACATTCCGCTTATTAACCTGCTTTAATATTTCCTGACTACCTACTTTCCTTCCCTGCCTGCGTTCAGTCGTATGGAGGGAGAATGAGTAAACTATAACGACGTCATCGGACCCAAGGGATTGACGTTGGAGAATGGGAAACTAATCCTAGGCTGAGTAAATTCGTCTGGTTATGGTCAGAACATAATAATTAATGTGCTTTTCAACGAATTAAGGGAAACTTTTTAAACCAAAGAAGGTGAAAAAGCACATCTTATCTGAGTAAAAATCATTTGGAGAAATCAGTTACATACCGGTTACTTGGCTAGGTATAAGCTACAAAGGTGAAAATAGAGACGTTAATGATTTTCATAGCACCAACATAAATCTCGTGTAAAATTTATAAGTATCAGGTGAAACAGCTTCTATATATAAAGAAATATATGCAGAATACTACTGTGCTTCGAACTAGCCTTAAAAAAAAAAAAAAAAGAACAAATTCTCAGACACTGAAAAGAAGAATGGTCTTCGACACTGTATTTCACATGTTAACTCTATGTCGAAGCATAATATAGTCCATTGAGTACTGAATATTATGTCAAAAATATTTTCACGGTATTTTTGTTTTCAAATGTAATTTTTGCTAATAACACGAAAATCATCCTTATCGATATATATTCAACTTCCTTGTGGCCTCAAATCCCGGAGTGGCCAACTAGTGGTTTCCCCATCTAGAAATTTTTAATGATTGCGCAAGTTGAAACGATTCATAAGGTCATAGTTGCCTCCGTTATAAACTGTTAACTTCAACAAACGTGTTTGTAAGTTCCACAACTTAAGCAGCCAATCATCATCATTTTAAACCTTTTCTATTACTTAAAAATGAGGCGAAAGAAGGAAAACTGTCGACCGCATTCACAGTGACATGACCCACAGTCATTGACACTGTCTAACAATTTGCGCCTTTTATTGATTTGGCCAATATTACTTTAAAATAGTCTAGTATGGTTATAGAAAATAAGCAACAAAGAACCGAAAACTATATATGATTTAACATAAATGTATAGAACGGAGAATCAAATGTTAAAGGTACACTTAATAATATTAAATAATTCTACAAAAATACAGATAACGAATGATTCATATCACTGCCATTGAGGGAAATGTTAAAGTGTCGGGGTGTGATCTGATATACAGCCATTTTGTTACCGCTGGTAAAAATGCTTAGAATGGATTCAGCCACGTCAAACACATTTTATTTCGTTTCTATAAGGTTACCTAGCACTTGCACCAGCCTCACAACGAGCCAGCTCCATCCTATCACCAATTTCAGGATCTTACAATGCACTTTCATTAGAGTTAAATCGTCTGTTGTTAGCCTTAAAAGAATACTAACAGTCACTCCGTCATATGAATGGTAACACATTTGAATGACGCTTTATTGTTATCGTTCTTGATGATGATGATGATGATGAGGGGGAGGAGGGGGATTTGTAGCAGCAGTAGTAGTAGTAGTAGTGGTGGTGGTAGTAGTGGTAGTAGTAGTAGTAGTAGTAGTAGTAGTAGTAGTGGTAGTAGTAAAACTTCCCACATCCCTGTGGGAAGATTTGTATTTCTGAATATCATTTTTATTATTCTTACCTATTTTAAAAATGCACTTCATCAAAGGCTATTCGGTCTAGAACCTTCACACATTGTCAGTTTCGTCGGACAGCTGTTCGATTCTTTGGGCCAAATATGGTGGCCGTCCGTCCACCAGATCTCCGGATATTTTTAGAAAACACAGAAAAGTGAGTTAGCCAAGCTATCTCAAGAACCGCTCAAGGTAGGAAGCTGAACTTTTTCTACAATATAGCCTTGACCCGCCCTGTCCCAGCTGATTTCCCACCAATGACCCTCACCAATCCTGGCAGATTTTCAAAACAAAAAATTTGTTTGGCTCAAACCTCCACTTTTTATGAGAAACATTGGAAAATACCCCAAAAAGTGCTTACCTGCACTTATAAATGCGCTATACAGGTGTCCCTCCAAACACCTTGTACCATCTCTGGGAGTGCACTGCTGTTAATCACGTTTTCTATGCTAGGGGTAACTATTGCTAACCACTCAGAACAGCTAGATATTTGTTCATTTGGTACAAATTTATATGTAGTACAAGAATATAGTGTTTTTTTGCACAATAATATTGGCGATATTAGCATTGTTCCACTCACTGAACACATCAACATACCACACCTTCCTTGGCAATGGTACCTCCTCATCACTGCTGCTTGTTTCTTTCTCTGGCGCCATGTACTCTTTGTATTCCACATCATCATCGACTGGGGAATCACTATCGCCTGTGAAGGCATCAAGGGCGGCTTGAATTTCGTCATTGGAGAGACTGTGTCACGACATGTCTTTACTGGCCAGGTCACTGCTAATAGGTGAGTTGCTGAAACAATGGCGTACGGGAGTCACACGGGGTCAGGCAGTGTCGCTGCCTGATGACTGGTAGAGGAAGGTTTCCTACGTCTGCCTACCAAAAATCATCAGCGAAATTTGAAAAATGTGCAAATGACGGACCTCACAATTGCAGAATGTACCGGTATGTCATCGGGTTTCAGCGTGAAAAAAAAGTTGTGACATACCCACACGTCGTCGGGACGTGATGGGTTAAGGCAGCCACATTGAGGATAGGAGTATGGTTCCAATCAGTTAATTATTCTCTGTGATGGCCTTGTGTACAAAATTGGGACTTTCCTGGATATTCTGGATGTCACCTAATTTTCCATGAAGGATTAAAGCTACAAGGGCTAAATTATACAGACTTACAGACTGTGAGGACCTAAGGTGACATGCACAAGTTCAGTGACACTAAAGTAAAGATCCATTCATAGTTCGGCTTCTATAGTCGCGGCACAAGACTGTGAGGTTGCCATAATCATACCCTGGTAACCCACCAGTCAAAAGTGCATCTGATATTGTATCATATGATACATGAATCATAATATTATACACGAATATAATATACACGAATATTATTATACACGAATCACATGTGCCTCATATTATATACGAAATCAGATGCACTGTTGAGGGTAGGTTGCCAGGGCACAATAATAACGACCTCAGAGTATACTAGGCAATGGCTGTGGGAAGTTTACCTCTCTCAAAAGTGCCCTTAGACAGTTTCACGGTGTTCTGTTTATTATTATTATTATCGTTATTATTAATATTAATATTATTATTATTATTGATATTATTATCATTATTGAAATAAATATTATTAATACTATTAACAATAATAATTAAAATAATAATAATAGCAATAATAATAATAATAATAATTATGATGATTATTATCGTTATTATTATTATCATTATTATTACAATGATAATAATAATAACAATAATAATAATAATAATATTTGTTATGATGATTATTATCATTATTATTACAATGATAATAATAATAACAATAATAATAATAATAATAATAATAATTATTATTATTATTATTATTATTATTATTATTACTATAAGAAAATGATGATAATAACATAATAATAATAATAATAATAATAATAATAATAATATTATTATTATTATTATTATTATTATTATTATTATTATTATTATTATTGTCATCATTATTATTATTATTATTATTAATGTTATTATCATTATTATTATTATCATTGTTCTTATTAATGTTTACCTCCAAATGATTTAACTTGGAACAGTCCACTTTCGCAACAAGAAATATTAGTCTCCACGATCACTCATATGAAGACAACACACTTGTTTATCAAACGATGCTTCATCGTGGAAAGACATGCCTAATTCAAAGACTGGACTTCCCTAGTTCAAGCATCATACTTCACCATTCGGACACAATAATTTACAAGTTCAAACACCGCGCCTCACTAGTTTAACACCAGACATAAGTACAAGCATCATACTTAACTATTCAAATACCATATTCAGCCAGTTCAGTGGTTCTTAATCTGTAACATCTGATGGTGACCCATATCTTTACTAAACTCACCATGACCCATGCTTCATAAACGATATTTTAAACCCTTGTATTTTTCTTGGTAAATCAATCATTAATTGCAGCTAACCAACACGTGTTCCCTACGTGACACAAATGGGTTGGCGAAGGGTTAGTGCCCCTCCCCGGAAAACAACTAAAAAAAAATACGAACAAGAAGCTTCGGACCAGGACTGACCGAGAGGTGACGACTATGGACCGAACAAAGGACACGATACGGATGGGGACTTGGCATGTAAGGGGTGCAAATGATGAGGTTAAAGAAAGAATGATTGTCCAGGTGATTGAGGCTGCAAAAGTGGAAGTATATGGGTTAACGGCAACTAAATGGAGAGGTGAGAGTGTGAGAGAATGGGAGTATGGATGGGGTATATGTACAGGAGTAGGTAAGAATGAGAGGGCAGAAGAAGGAGTGGGTATTGTTGTGAGTAACAGATGGAAGGTGAATATAAGAGGGTATGGATCAGTTGGCTCGAGGATTGTGTGGATAAGATTGAAACTTGGACTACAAATGTGGGCGACTGTGTGCGTGTATGTGCCAACGCAAGATCGTGCAAGCTGAGTGAGAGAAGAGTTCTGGACAAATGTGGACGTATCCATGGAAAAGTCTGAAAAGAATGAGAGGGTTTTTTAATGGAGATATGAATGGAAAGGTAGGGAATGTGAAGGAGGATGGAGTAGTTGGTGAGTGGGTTGTGCCTGCAGAGATGGATGAGAATGACAGTGTTTTAGTGGACATATTTGCCGGGAGAGGGTTGGTGATAGCTAATACCCTCTTCAGGTACAAAATGCTCCACAGGTATACATGGCAAGTGATGAGAAAGGTGGGTGGTGAACTGAATGACCGGAAGGCAATGATTGATTATGTGTGTGTGGATGAAAGGATGAGAAGGTGTGTAATGGATGCAAGTGCATATAGAGGCTGGGGGAGTGGACTTTCGGACCACCACTTTGTGATGGTCAGAATTAAAGTCCAAATAGAATGAAGAAATACAAGAAGGGAAGGACAGGAGGAAGTAGTAAATACAAGGAGAGTGGAAACGTTACAAGAGGATAGAAAAAAGGCAGAATAGAAGAGGGAAATGGAGGAATGATTGGGTAAATATAGATTGGACCAGATGGGGGACGTGGGAGATGTGTGCAAGATATTCACAGAAGAAATCTGTGCAGTATGTGAGGTCGTGTGTGGGGTGAAGAGAAGACGAAAGGGGGTGCAGGGAACAGCATGGTGAAATGAAGAGGTGAGAGAGGCTGTGGCACAAAAGAAGAAAGCATATAGTGAGTGGATGAGAAACAGAGGCGTGGAAGAAGTTGAGAGACGGAAGAGAGAGTTATATGTAGAGAGAACGAGAGAGGTGAAAAGATTAGTAAGAGAGAGTAAGAAGAAAGTGGATGAGGAATTTGGAAGGAACTTGAGTGTAAAGTGGAGGGAATGTAAGAAAATGTTCTGGAAAGAAGTAAAGAAAATTAGACAGGGTGCCAAAGAAGTTAGCTGGGGAGTGAATGATAAAAATGATAGATTACTAGTGGAGAAGGGGGAAAAAGTGAGCAGATGGAGAGAACACTTTAAGGAAATGTTGAACATAGGGAATGAAAGTAATGCAGGTATAAGTTGCTGGGAAATGGCTGGGAGAAGGAGGGATGTGAGAAGAGAGGAAGAAATCAGTAGAATGGAAGTTGTGGAAGCAATGAAGAAAGTTAAAATGAGGAAAGGCACAGGAATTGATAGTGTGGCGAAATTCTGAAGCATGGGGGCGAGATAGTAGTAGAATGGATGTGAAACATGTGCAGATTGGCCTGGGAGGAAGGTACTGTAGAGTCACAGAGGATTCCGAGTCAGATATAATATTATTATTCCCATGTCCAAAGGAAAAGGGGAAAAAGAAGTGTGTGGTAATTATAGAGGCATTTGTCTTCTTAGTGTAATAGGAAAACTATATGGTAGGATACTTATTGGCAGAGTTAGGGAAATAACAGAGAAATTAGTTGGAGAAGAACAGGGAGGATTTAAGAAGGGAAGAGGTTGTGTAGATTAGATATTCATTCTTAGATGTTTAGTGGAAAAGTTTCTAGAGAAAAAAAAGAAGTTGTATGCAGCCTTCATGGATTTGGAGAAAGAATATAACACGATGGATAGACAAGGACTGTGGAAAGTATTAAGAATATATGAAGTAGATGGGAAGTTGCTGAAGGCAGTGAAGAGTATGTATGAGGGTGCTAAGGCTGCAGTGCGTGAGGATAGTGAACTGACTGAATTTTTCTATATGAAGGTTGGATTGAAACAAGGATGTGTCATATCTCCATGATTGTTCAATCTGTATATGGATGAGGTTATAAAAGAGATACAAGGCAGGGCAGTGGATGTTGGAGCGGCCCTAGTGAGACGAGGAGAGTGTATGTGAGTGAGGTGGAAGGGGAGAGAGGGAGGGGGAGGCCAAGAATGTGATAGAGGGATGGAGTGGAGAGGTATACGAGAGAGGGGGGTGTAAGCTGGGAGCAGGGCAATGAGATGGCGGGAGACAGTGCGACATAAAGGCGATTTGTTTGTGGCAACCCCTTACAGGATTAAGGTGTCTGGCAAAAGATAGATAGACAGAAAAAAATGTGACTGATAATACTTCAATAAATATGACTAATAAACGGCAACGTTAATGAATATCATAGCGAAATATAATGTTTACTTGAAAATGTCGCGAAGTACTATTTGACAACTTTTATGATTTTGGCAGAAAATGAATAAAATAAAACGACGTAATTATATAGGTCTCAGAAGAAGAATCTTGAAAGTGGCTGTATCCTGTTAAAAAAAAAAAAAAAAACAAGGTTAAATAAATAACGTGCACTACTGTTTGGATCAGAATGTTAAATTCAATAAACCAAGAGAGAGAGAGAGAGAGAGAGAGAGAGAGAGAGAGATTCCTGGTAATGCTTGGATTAATAAGCTCTTCAGAGTGGGACTATTCTGATGACGTGTTGCATCGCAAGTCATGCTCTGACTGCAGTCAGTTTCTTTGTTATATATTCGTGACAATGAATGCATAAAGTCCTGGCTCACGTAGGCAAGTATTGTGGGGTCTGCTTCCAAGAATCTGCTTTTATAATTCTGGTTTTGAATTAACATTTCTTTTCTTATCCTACTGTAGTTAAGAACTTGACTTTTAATGAGCTGCTCCCCTTGTTTGGTGATACTGACAGTTTCCTTCAGTGATCCTCAGCTTCAGTGTTAATAGGATTTTTTATCCAAGTTAATTTTATTTCATATTCAAGAATGCAGTGATGAACTACTGTACATTGATTAGCTTGCGAACATGTGTTACAGTGGTGCCTTAGACTTCGATAAATGAATATGCTTCTTCCTTTAAAAGTGCACTTAGGAACTGATATTATGATGCTGTCATCTCAGCTCCAGTTTTGATCTTCCATTATTTCAACTTACTCATGCATTCTATTGATTTCTATGACTGCCCAACCACCTTCTGTTATAAACCCTGCACTGCAATGCTAAGCATATATATATATATATATATATATATATATATAGATATATATATATATATATATATATATATATATATATATGTGTGTGTGTGTGTGTGTGTGTGTGTGTGTGTGTGTGTGTGTGTGTACGAGGTGCTACCAAAATTTCCAGTAACTTGATATTGTAGGAAATACCTCCTAGTTCTCACTGTCCCCTTCGACGTAGTCCCCTTGGGCTTATATACATTGGTCCCAGCATTTTTTCCACGAGTCCATGCATCCCTGGACGGCTTCAGGCGCGATGGTCTTGTGCACCTTCTGCGATTCTGTCTGGATATCCTCAATTGAGTCAAATCGACGCCCTTTCAGTCGTAATTTCAGTTTGTGAAACAGGAAAATGTCACAGGGGGCAAGGTCAGGCAAATAGGGTGGGTGGGGAATGACTACCATGTTAGTGGAAACCAGGAACTGCCAGACAACAATTGATGTGTGGGTGGGGGTGTTGTCATGATGCAGGACCCTGGCCTTGTTCTTCCAATGTTCTGGATGTTTGCGGTGGATGTTCTCCCTCAGACGCTGCGAAACTTCACAGTAAAACTTTCTGCTGACAGACTGACCAGGTTGGACGAATTCCTTGTGAGCAATCCCTTGGATGTAGAAGAAAACGATCAACATCGACTTGACATTACTGCGCCTTTGGTCCGTCTTTCCAAAACCGTCAAGCCATCTACGCACCACTTTACAATAGTAAACGTAGCTCAACAACACGTCCGCTCACAGACACAGCCGGGGACACACAGACGCACAAGGAGTGCTGATGACTCCTCATAGTGGCAAAAGGCAAAACTCCAAATGTTTGGCTCCCTCTGTTAAAATTACTGGAACGTTTGGGTAGCACCTCATATATATATATATATATATATATATATATATATATATATATATATATATATATATATATATATATATATATATGCCCGGAAATAGTCAGTGGTATTTTACTAACCAAATCAACGCTCTCTCATCATACACATACTTTAACTACTGTTAGGCCCCGTCCACACGAGCGGGCAATGCCTGATGGGCACTACCCACCGAGCGTATATCCCTCGCTTCTTTAGCAGTGTTACCAGATCAAACAGTTTCTGGCGGCCATTGGTCACTACCGGGCACAATTGTTTTGTCGTCCATATGGCAAGCATTGCTTCAACAACGGGCAAGGGTGTCAAAGATAGTTTGCCAGTGGTTTCCCTGCTTATGACGTCATCTACGCTCGCGCCCACCAGCCACCTTCTAAATGTGTGAATTGGAATGTGATTTGGTATCAATGTTTGCCCATCGGGCACTGCTCGCTCGTGTGGACTGGGCCTTAGTTTACACGTGCATAGTGCACTATGCTGAAAATTTTTCTGAAGGATTCACTGGAAAGGGATTATAACCTAGATCATCAGTCATAAATAACATATACAATACTCGAATAAAATTATATGCAGAGAGGGAAGTGCCTATTTTGCCTAAGAATGAAAAATTTTGTTAATAACTTGTACATGTAATTAACAATGGTGGACTGATAGTGGGGAAGGAAGAAAAACTGAGGAGATGGAGGTAACACTTTATGGAACTGTTAAATATAAAAAATGAAAGTACTGCGAATATAAGTGGCTGAGGAATGGCTGGGAGAAGGAGAAAGGTTAGAGGGAGGAAAAGATGGAAGTAGTTACAATCAAGAAGTCAACATAGGGAGAGCCCAAGGAAATGATGGAGTGTGTGGTGAAATGCTGAATCATGGGGGAGAGATAGTAGTAGAATGTAAATGGAAGATGTGCAGATTAGTCTGGGAGGAAGGTAGAGTCCCGAAGGATTGGAAGTCCGGTATAATTATTCCCCTGTACAAAGGATAAGGGAAAATATTAAGAAAACGTGGAGTATGTGGGAAGTTGTTGAATGCCGTGAAGTGTACTGTATGTGTCAGGGTGCTAGTGTTGCAGTGAGTGTGGATAGTGAACTGAGTGAGTTTTTCTATCTGAATGTTGGACTGAAACAGGGATGTATCATGTCTCCATGATTGTTCAATGTGTATATGGATGGGGTTACAAAAGAGGTGCAAGGTAGGATAATGGGTGTTGGATCGGCGTTAATTAGAGGGGGCAGCGTTTGGAAACTTCCTGTACCGTTGTTTGCAGATGATACGGTATTGTTAAGTGAAAACAAAGGGGGGCTGTAACACTTAGTGAATGCATCTGGGAGAATGTGTATGAAACGGAATCTACGAAGGGTGATCAGAAAGTAATGACAGTTCATGCTATAACATGAAAACCTTGAATGATGGGAGGTAGGGGAGCAAGGAGAGTGCAGAGTTGCCTGTCCTTACGAGTTTGAACTTGTCGCCGTATGCCTGACTTTTCTTGTTTTATTGTTGTGAGTGAATGCTTCACTCTTGTTTTTGCTCTCTGGCCAGAAACATGGATTACTCGAAAGAAGGCTGCAGGTTCTACATTTTTACGAGGTGGAAACTGGGAAAGAAAGCAACAGAGATTCGAGGGGAATTATTACAAGTTTATCCAGACACTACTCCTTCCCTGGAAACTGTTTCCCGCTGGATTCGTGCTTTCACAGCAGGAAATACTGAATTGAAAGATGAACAACGCTCTGGACGCCCCCGGACATCCGTGACCGAAGCAACAACTGTCCGTGCACGGTCCATCATTGACGAGGATCCAACTGTAACTCTTAGGTTCTTAGCCTTGGAGCTTGATATCAGTTATGGGAGTGCATATGACATCGTGCATGAACAATTACACCTGAGGAAGAAGTGTTGTCGATGGATACCCCATTTGTTGACTGATGAGCAAAAGGCTGAACGGGTGAGGATTTGTAGTGTCTGGCTTGCTGAATTTGAACCAAATGGTCCAAAACAGTTCTCAGATGTTGCCACTGGAGATGAGTGTTGGATTTCATTCTTCACAACCCGTGACAAGCAGTCAAACATGGTGTGGTTGGGCGATGAAGACCCTCAACCTCAGATTTTGAAGGAAGGATTTTGCAGCCGGAAGCGCCTTTTCACCATCTTTTTCAATTCTCAAGGACCATTATGCATGGATGTGATGCCTGAAAAGTCCACTATCACAGCCCAATACTACACAGACCAGGTCCTTCCACAAGTCTTGGAACACAAGGCCAACACCACACCAACCCGCCGTCGGTCTCGCCTTTTGCTGCACCACGACAATGCTGCACCCCACAAAGCTCGCCTCACTATGCAGTACCTGGAACAACAAGGTATAACTCTGCTCCCTCACCCACCCTACTCCCCTGACCTGGCTCCCTGTGACTTTTGGTTGTTTCCAAAAATTAAATCTGCCATCGCTGGGAAGCAATTTCATCGCATCCAAGACTTGGCACGGACCGTCAATTCAGAACTCCGAAGTATACCGTCTTCAGAGTATCACGCTTGCTTCATGAAGTGGAGAAAGAGAATGGAACGCTGCATAGAGGTTGGAGGGGAGTACTTTGAAGGAATGCGAGTCATAGTTTGATAGTTCTTCATGCTAATAAAAGTTTATGGACTCACTGTCATTTCTTTCTAATCACCCCTCGTAAAGTTGAATGTAGGGAGGAGTAAAGTTATGGTCTTCATGAGAAATGAAGTCACTGAATGTAGGGTAGGACGGTGATGGTTCGGACATTAAAATATATATATATATATATATATATATATATATATATATATATATATATATATATATATATATATATATATATATATATATATATATATATATATATATATAATCAGGTTTAAGCAGGAGCGTAATCTGGTTTATGTTAATATGTTGCCACATCATTTGGATCTTTAGGTTGATAATATGAAATTCTTAGCTCTTTTCAGCTTTAAGCTATAGTTAACGAAACACAAGTGACTAAATCGTCCGAACCATCCCTAACGGTGGTGATGGTTCGGACAGTAGGGTGGGATGGTTCGGCCATATGTATTACTCAGCATATTCTTAAAATTATGTGACTTATACTGGATAAAAACAAACATTTATTAATTGAAAGATGTTTCATTTTCCTAAAGTACAATAATAAACTTCAGAATCCAAATGAACTACTTGATATCTGTTAAAAAATATATATATATATATATATATATATATATATATATATATATATATATATATATATATATATATATATATATATATATATATATATATTATAACTGAAAAAACCTTCACCATATGACTTAACCCCCTCTTTCTGCTACAAAATTATGCATAATTAGCTCTCTCTCTCTCTCTCTCTCTCTCTCTCTCTCTCTGAAATATTGACTTCACTTTTCACTTTCTAGGTCTTATTTCAGACGGACTAACTTAAGACTTTTAATGTATATTGTAGCCTGCAAAACTGAAATAGAAGTTGCATTACCCCTTCCTTCTTTTAATACTTTGAGGAATAGGTTAAACAAACAAAGTTATTAATATATATTCCCTGATAACTATTAAGAATGGTGTTTCACTATGTGTTCAAATATAAATGATCAAAAGTAGCGTTATCATTTGACAAGGTCATGACTTGGTAGTAGTGGAGGGATAGTTAGGACTGTCCTAACCATCCCCCTTCTCAACTGTCCGAATCATCCCGAATCTATGTAATTAATTGACGGGTACTCTCAAGTTTCTCCCGAGAGAATTTAACATTCGTTTTTCATAGCAATGTTCTACATGCAACACAGATTCACCCTGATAATGCACAGTTCGATGCTTGGCATATTCATAAAGGTAGAGCTTACGATATACACTCAAATTGTTACATAGAAAAAAAAAAAAAAAAAAAAATCTGACCTGCATAAAAAAGTGAGGGGTTTCTAGCTTGGAGGTTCCGTGTGGTCGAAGTAAACAAACTCTCCCACCTTCACACAAGATCACACGGCCCTAGGTCCCGTAAGTTTCTCATGGAAAGCACTGTCCGAACCATCCCACTGTCCGAATCATCACCGCCCTCCCCTACTTTTAGACTGGACGATGAGGAAATAGAAAATGTGAGTATATTTACATACTTGGGTGGTGTGATGACTAAGGATGGAAGTCTGGAGGACGAGGCGCTTGAAAGGGTGCGGTGGCTGAATCGGTAGAGAGGCGGCCTGCAGGCCTGATGGACCCAGGTTCGAATCCCAGCTGGGGCAGGGAACAGTTTAAGGATTTGAATTTCATAAAAGCAGACTTTCCTGATCTACCAGATGACCCGCCGACATGTCATAAAAGTACCCCCGCTAATACCAATACACCAGTCCTGTATGAGACAGCCCTAGCATGTATTCAATATGGACGGTGGGTGTTAGCGCCGAAGTGGTGACATGTAGAGAGGTGTATGGTATGTAGGAGGACTACTGGGCCTTGAGAGCAGGCTGTGAAGCCTATACCCAGAGCCGGACACATTAAAAAAAAAAAAAAAAAAAATATTGCTGGTTCTTTGAAAGCAGTGATAAGCAATAGGGAGATGAGCATGGAAGTAAAAAAGTCATTGCATGACAGTATTGTGATACCAACTGTAGCGTATGGAAGAGAAGCTTGGACATTGTTGGAAGGACATAAGTCAAGACTGAGAGCATTGGAAATGAGTATTTTGAGTGAAGCACGTGTTGTTACATGGAGGCTTACAAATGAGAAAGTGAAAGAGCATTGTGGTGTTCATGTGGATATGATAAAAAGTGGTAGGAGAAATACGCTGAGGTCGTTTGGCCATGTGGAGAGAATGGAGAGCGAGAGACTAACAAAGAGAGTGTATGTGAGTGAGGTGGAGGGGGGGAGAGGGGGAGAGGCCAAAGATGAGATGATGAGATGGGGTGGAGAGATATATGAGGGAGGAGGATGTGAACTGGGGAGGAATAGGACGGCATGGAGGCGATTTGTTTGAGGCCACCCTTTACAGGATTGAGGTGGCTGGCAGTAAATAAATAATCACGAATCATATACCTATGCCATTATTATTCATTCATCGTCGATTAGGCTCAGCAGCTAGAAAAAAGACGTGTACCCACTCGAGATGCTAGTTGGTTTTATAACCTAAAGGAGTCACCGGCATTATTGAGCAATGTCAATATAGAGCGATTTTCATAACGCACGCTAATACAGCATTATGGTGATACAGACTTTGCAATGAAATTCATGCATAATGCAACACTATTGCATTCATTAAAAGGTAAGCTATGCTGTGTGAAGACGTATCCATACGTTTTGCAGTTGTGAGGTCCATCATTTGCACATTTCTCAAGTTTTGCAGGTGATTTTTGGTTGGCATATGTGGGAGACCGTCCTCTACCCCTCGTCAGGCAGGGATACTGCCTGGCCCTGACTGACCCCCCTCTCCCCCGCACACCATTTTCTCGGCAACTCATGTGTTAGCAGTGACCTGGCTAGTAAAGACATGTCGTGCCAGTCTCTCCAATGACGAAATTCAAGGCGAAAGTTATTCTCAAGGTGGAGGACAAAGGAATAAACAAGCCAGAGGAAGAAACAAGAAATGATGAGGCGGTAACATTGTAATGGAAGTCGAGGTATATTGATGTCTTTGGTGTGGGAAACAACGCTAATATCACCTATATTATTGTCTGAAAACCAATATTCTCTTGTACTGCATATAAATTCGTACCAAATAAATATCTAACCTTTTATGAGTGGTTTGGAATAGTTACTCCTCCCATAGAAACCGTTTTCTCTGGAGAACGGCCCATAGAAGATGGTACCAGGTATTCAGAGGGACACCTGAATAATGCAATTATAAGGTCAGCTGAGCACTCTTATGGACATTTCCCAATATTTCTCATAAAAAGCGGAGGTTTTAGCAAATTAAAAAAAAAAAAAAATCGATAATCTGCCGGGATTGGATGGGGGGGTCAGTGGTGAAAAATCGGTCGGGACGCGGTGGGTTAGGCAACAGTATTTACATCACTCCCACAGTCACTGAGTCTTTTACTTCTGATCAACGCTTTTGCTTCGAGGCCTGTGATCATTTCTGTAAGTTCATCCTGTAATTTAGAGTCAAGGTCTTCATTTTCTATTTCCAAATCGAAAGATATAAGAATCTATTCATGAACGTGCTTTTTCTCCAGGTCCTTAAAGCATACTTTAAAGACTTTCCTTAGTTTGCAAAGGTGCATTGTGTAGGCTATATCTGTAGGTCACTACCTGAAATGTTTTCAATTTCTTCCAACCGCCGTAAGTCTGAAAAATACTGAAATTTTTTACATGTCAATGAAACTTTGAGTAGGTCTATTTTGTCTTAGAAACCTGATACAGTTGTCCTGGCGTGAATAATCGAAACATCTATACCCTGTTGAAGTTTCCGTCCTTTGTTAAATTCTGAATACCAGTCAGCCAAATAGAGCAAAGAATTCTTACACTTATTTTTATCTTCACATAGTGATGGAGAAACTTCACAGTTGGGCTTTATAATTTTACAAGCCCTTGCAAGCTATCACTCCTAGACAACCACCATACCTCAGTGTGCAAAAGTAACTGGTTCAGAATTGCATCATTATTTTCCCATAGCATTGCAAACAGTCGCGAGTTGAGTGGACGTGCTTTGATTTCATGAACTGTTCTGATAACACACTTTCAGGTCATGCGGTCCACCACTGAGTTTCTTTACTACAAGGTGGTGTCTGTGCATTACACAATGAACCGCATGTGCATCAGGTAGCTTTTCCTTGAGTAAAGTGGCAAATCCTGTGTAGGGGCCGACCACTGATGGAGCACCAACAGCCACTGCAATCAATTGTTGATGGGTATACTGTGTTTCTCCAAATACTCCTCGAAACACCGAAAAAAATTTCTTGCCTTTTGCACCAGCTTTAAGATACTTGGCAAACCAAAAAATCAACAATGCACTTTTGACTTGGACAGCAATATCTAGCATTAGCCTTAAGAATATATGAGCTGCCGAAAGTTGACGCACTGAGTTGGGGAGAAAACTTTGGGTGTTGAAGATCAGACGTCAAAGTTTTTTCCCACATCATAGGCCATCTTATCAATTCGTCGTTGCACTGTATTGGCACTTAATGGCAGACATTATAGGACAGTGTCACGAATTCGCAAGATCATGTTCTTATGGCAGTTCTGACATTGTTTTATTATTATATGAACTCATGAACTGTATTGAAACCCCATAGAACTTCACTCTGTTGGTTAACTGTTTGCGTTTGCACTCAGATTTGAAAAAGTTTTTTCATAACATTCGTCATGTATCATGAGTAACTGTCGTTATATACAGACAGTGATGTTTCACTGAGCGATAATTTTTGTGTAATTATCATTCCTCTGCCTTCTATCTCTAACCGTTAAGCTAAGACACGCCTACTTCCGGTGATCATGTATTACTTTCTGGCAGGCGTGAGAACATTAGTCAGTAGGGCTGGACCGATTCTCAGTGCCAAAGGAATCGCTGGAACTGGTTCGAGAACAGGTTCCTAAGAGTAGCTGAGTAACATAATCGTTTTCTATTTTAATCCCTTATTTGCCAGCTGGGAAGGACAGCATATGATGTAGGTGCGTAAAATAATAAATATTTACAATTTTACCTCTGTATTTTCCGGGAAAAAAATATATATATAATTTACCAAAACCTAGTTTTATCAAATATAATAATGCCAACCATTGGGTAATATTAAATAAACATATGCTTCTCTTTATCAAAAATAATAATGCCAAACACCCATTGGGAATTATTAAATACCGGTAAACATAAATTATATGTTCTCTTAGTTTTTACCAAAAATAATAATGCTAACCATTGGGAAATATTGAATAAATATGGTTCTCTTTATCAGAAATTAATGTTGAAGGAACTGCTTCTTGGGAATCGGTTGAGAAGCTGGGAATCGATTCTGAGTTTACCTCATCAAAATCGCTAGAACCGGTTCTGGAACCGGTTCTTGCCCAGCCCTATTAGTCAGTTGGTGTAGTGCTGGCATGGGAAGAGAACATGGAGAACAGTGCAAGGAGGCAAGACCCCGTCTTAGCGGCTACAACCTCTAGCAATTCTATTACCCTCGCATCTCCCCACCGAATTGGTGATCGGCAACAGTGGACATGAGCAGTGCGCACTGCAGTTCGGCCTGAGCAGCAGAGCCGCCCAGTCTCTTCACAGCCACGACTCCATTTTCACCACTGACCTGTATATTCTTTCTGTGTTTTCTAGGCTCAAGATTACTAGCTACCATGATCGATTGCGTGAGTGAGTTATTACTTGTTTCAGTTATCTTGTAAGAATTCATTTTGTTTGTAATTAATAAATTTACGGTTCTTTTCTTTGGGCTTGATTAAATGTAAGAATCGTGTTTCATTTCTCCATATTGTGCTAACTTTAGTTTGCTACTTCAGTTTGCACAAACTTCTTATATTAATCATGACTGTTAGTTAGGTCAGTTCTTTCATATTAATTCATAAATCTGCTTGCACGAACTAGGAGTTAGCTTCAGCAAGAACCTATTAATCTTTATTAGAATTAATTATCGATTATCAGGTGGTAAGGATACTTTTTCAGAAGCCAACAGTATCAACAATTCAGCATTCGTGAGTAATTAGTCTCCCCTGCGTACTGTTGAGAAAGTTTATGAAATTCTCCTCTTTAGAGAATCGGCAACTTAAGTCAGAATAAAGTAAAACTTACGACTTTATTTCATCAGTCGATAGCCCTCGTGTCAGTAGTGACTCTCCTTTTTCCTCCCATAAGTAGAGGAGAAATATTCAATGTAATTCTCTTCCCACCGTGACTTCTGACGACTTGTTTGCAATCTTTTCCTTATTTCAGTTCCCCCCTTCACAGACAGGTGATATCATCACCAGCGCTTTGTGATTTTCCTTTCTTTGCTATGGTGAAGGAGATACTGTGTGATGCCTTCAGTCCTTCATTATCAACATTGGCAGGTGCTTTGAGTAATGTCGTTAAATTTGGTAGATTTTTTCTTTGTTTTTCCTTTCCATGCCATAAAATAATTAAGGTCTTTTGTTTTTCTTATCATAGTGAGGTGTTTCAAGGTGGTCTTTCATCTTTGCAGGTTTCATGGCATCATTACTTAGTCTTCTCACATAATCGGCACATAGGCATTGTTTCATTGGTAAACGAAGTGATTATTTAAAATTTTAAATATTTGTGTGAATATTGTCAGCACTTCATCTTGGTATCTGCAGCTATCGTTATGTTTGTTGATAAAGGTACAGCAATCTCTTCATTGACACCACTCCTATTGCTATGGGTATTGAAAATGTACTGGTTCTCCAACGTCAGGAGTCAAGCGTTCGTGTGTGGTGGGGGGAGTACGTTCAGTACGGGAACTGAACACGAATACTTCACTTACGTATATCCTTCTTGGGACGGGGGAGATGAGAGAGACAAGGGGAGGGTGAGAGGTATGATGGGTGGGGTACAGATATACAGGAAGCGGACAGGATAAGAGTTATGATCTGTGAACAATTTAGTTAATGTACATATCCCTTATTAGTGAAATAGTGCACATAGCGAGAGAAAATCAAAGCAATTTATCCATGTGAAGAGATACCCTGTTATAATTGTGTGATCGTGTCATAATTACGATTCTGACTAATGATAGATAAATTAAGATACCATTTTGTTTCAACAAAACTAATCCAAACTAGAAATCATGAAGAAAGTGCATACTTCAGCCAATGGCGGATCTGGATCCGCCCCAACTTTAAGCAATTGTTTCTTGGCCTATGGCTCACCCTTCCATAAAATTTCATTGAAATTTATTGAACACATATATTGAGAGAATACATAGGATCCGGATCTGCCCCCAAATTTAATCGATTCTTTCTTGGCCCATGGCCCACCATTCCACAAAATTTCATTAAAATTTATTGAGAACTTCTGTAGATATCGTGATGACAAACAAACAGATGGAACTGCCATAGGCATAGTGCTTCCCGGATGGATTGGATTGTGTCTTCTTAGTTTTCACCAGCGTGTAGGCAATCATTTGGCGAGGTTTTTCACACTTCATTGTGAAGCAGAGGATGGGTTTAGGAAGCTAAATTCATTGCCCCGTGCACCAGGCATTTCTCTTCTAGTTGGTAGGAGAGGAAAAAAAAAAATCGATTTTCGAAGTTTGAAAAACTGGTGCCTGGGCCGACCACTGGGTTGAAACGATTTCCGGACCCACGGCCACCGATGGGTTTCAACCCCCCATCCAGCCCAGGGCCTTTGAGAGGTTTTGATGAAAAACAATAGGTTTCCAGGGTTTATGGATCTACCTTCTATTTTTTTTTTTTTTTTCTCAGAACGATTGGCACAAAATTGTGACCTATAGAGAGCAGGCAAACAAACAGACAGACAGACAAACATACAGAACTGACCAACATGCTTGCCAAATCTTCCTGTTCCAGGAAGCAATGAAACTGCCATAGACAAAGCATTTGCCAGATGGATCCAACTGGGTCTGCTTAGTTTTCACCGGCGTAATGGAAGTCATGAAGCGAAAAGTTTTCGAGCTTTAATGCAAAGCACTGGATGGCTTTAGGAAGCTAAAAATGGCATTGTCAGGTACACCAGACGTTTCTCTTCAATTTGGTAAGAAAAAAACCGATTTTCGAAATTTGAAAAAATGGTGCCAGGCCCGGCCACTGCTTCCCGACGATTTCCGGTGTCGTATGCACGGAGTGACTTACGCTGGAAGTCACCGTTCTCCTCAGTGCGCATGTGCCGAGTGGCCGTTTAGCTTCTATTTTGAAAGTATCCGCATGTTATCCCAAATTTTGTGCCATTTATCAAAAACTTTGTATGAAATACATGTGTCAGGAAGATAGTTGGATGTCTTATCGACCTGTAGGTAACTATAGGTCGATATATGGATATATATAAATAAAGATATATGTGTATGTTACAGGAAGATCATCAAATTACTCATTTCGTGAATGAACATTAGTTTAATTTAGGTTTATTTAGGTTAGGCTGATCTAGGATAAGGTTAGGTTAAGGTTTGGTTAGGTTTGGTTAAGTTTGGTTAGTTTAGGCTTAATAGAGAAGGGAACGGTGACTTCCACCATAAAGTCACTCCGGGCATATGACACCGGACCCACGGTCATTGAGGGGTTTCAACCCCCTCCCCCAACCACCCAGCCCAGGGCCTTTAACCGATTTTGATAAAAAACAATAGGCTCTCAAGGTTTATGTATATGTACCTTATGATTTTTTTTTTTTCCCCAGAGCGACTGGAGCAAAACTTTGACCTGTAGAGAGAAGACAAACAGACAGACAGAGACAAGCATACGGAACTGACCACCATGCTTGCCGAATCTTTCGATTCTGGCAACAACCAACATAGGTGAATACATAACCTCCTCCAAATTGTTGGCTGAGGTAAATATATGATAAAAGCCTAATTATACATACTCATGTAGCAATAATTTGTAATTTTTTGCATTATATTGTATGTACTTAATATAAATTTCTTTTATGCATTTCAGCTTTCAACCCCTGTAGATTTAATTATGATTCTGGCCAGTGATAGATAAAGCATATCATTTTATTTCAATAAAACTAATTTAAAATATATGATAAAGCCCAATTATACCTAACTCATGTAGCAAAAATTTGTAATTTAATGAGTTATATTGTATGTACTTAATATAAATTTCTTATATACATGTCTTCAACCACAGTAGATTGACTGATCCCCAATCGACCTTCCATTATCCATCGACACCCGTATTGCCTCCCAGCCAATTATCGATCCCCTTTTGACCAATCAGGCATTTATCGACCTCTTGATACTCCCATCGACCCCTGGGAGTCGATTTACCACTTTGGGTGCCCCTGGTGCAAATAAAGGTAGTAAAGACCGGAAATATGGAGAAAATTAAAGCACAACATCTCTAGTTCAGCATCAGAAAGGTTTGGGACGTATGGAGGAGGGACGGAGGAATTAAGATAAACAGTGTATTAGAGTGAGGAAGTAAGAGTGGCACTGGATGAGAAAAAGTTAAAGTGTAAGGAATGGTTGAAAACTAGAGTGAATGAAGAGCCAGATACAGAAACGTGTACTGAATATTTTTTAACTGAGAAAAGAGAAAAGAGTGATGAAAGAGTCAATAGAGAGTAGATGAGGAGTTTGACAGACACTTCTAAGTAACGAAAGGCAAGATGTTACGAAGTTGTTTCGGGCAAAATTAAGGAAAGTTATTGGTACTCGTACCGGTAGGAGTAGCAATAACAGGGAAATGTAGGGAATGGGAAATATGGGGAGCGTAATTCATCAGTGGGAGGAGGGGAGAGGGGAGAAGGAAAATCAAAACAGGGAACGCTCCGTTCCAAGGATGAGTGTAGTGAAAAGAGAAACGCTGGTGCAGGAAGTGGAAGTAGTTATGGAATTGACGGGGAAGCTGCGCAAATTAGCTTTGTTACGGAGGAGAGTGCCTCAGAAGTGTATAGCTGTATCCTTATATAAGAGAAAGGGAAATATGAGAAAATAGGTGAATCTCGGAGGAACACGTTTGGCAAGAGCGGTAGGAAAGATATACGACTAATTACTGACTTACTGGGTGAATGTTTTTTATATAAAAGTTGGAGTTGAGCTGGATGGATTGAGAGAGGGCAGGGAAACACTGATTTATCGCACAGAGAAGATTCTGGAAATGGAGGGAAGGCTGCTAGTAGCAGATATAATAGTTTTGGTGGAGATGTTGAAATGTATTATCTCAAAAGTACCTGCGTGTGTCATGAAGAAAAAAATGGGTAAATGAATGGTTTAATTGAAAGTGCGGTAATGAGACTGATTATATATATATATATATATATATATATATATATATATATATATATATATATATATATATATAACTTTGTGGAGGTATGGTCATGTCGAACGAATGATAAGGGAGAGACTGATCAGTAAATGTATGGAACTGAGGCTGGTGGGAGATGGAGTGGTAGCCCACAAAGCTGGGGTAGTGATAACATGCAAGATAAAAAAGGGTGATGCGTTGTGGAAAGTGGCCGTTACTAAGTGCCGTACTTTATAAACCAAGAGTTTTGACGCGTCCATTGGCGACGTTTAGTCATCAGACGTACACTACCTTAGCGTCAGTTATCCTTACAATAAATAATCTGAACCGTTAGTCTTGGAGAAAAGCCAGTTCAGTTTGAATGCCGCGACAGTCGTCAGATTGGGTGAAATGCGTTGCATGAACGCTAACAGTGCATGAATTTTGAATGTTTCTTCTCTTTAATAAACCACACACTTCGCTGACCCATTCTAAACTGTTATTATTATGTAGGAAATGTTTATATATGAGCTAGAATTTGTAAAAAATTATGATAGAACGCATATTGAGAATGCATTTACAAGCAAGATACAATATACTGTAGAAGCTTGGAGTGAATTATAATTTATCCTCTTTTTGCCATTGTTTACATGAAATAATTATTGAAGATGTCTAAATTTGAATTTATACAAGTAAAGTGAAAGTATTATTGCATACTGTGTAGACTTCCATAGTGTTTCCTGCCAGCCCACTAGACAGGAAGAATACAGCAGTATATCCTGATTATATGCACCTCTTCTCATGTAGTAGTACATTATAAGTTATGTTCCTAAATTTATATTGCAAGATGCAAGTACATAGTTATTACAGAATTATTTTTAGCATTCAGGTTGCTTTGCTTCTTTCCAAGCTTGTTGAATGGTGTTATTCATTGAAGCACCAACACATGAGGGATACATACTGTATACACTCTTCCATTTATTTTTATTCAGCAATATCTCTCCACTCCTATCATCCACCCATAACCAGCAAAACATGTTGAAAAATATAGGTTATCAGATGTGTGTACTGTCAGTTGTTCAATCAAGTTTCTATATATCCGGCTATAGCTTTCTTTCCCCTATAATTATTGCCATCTTCCATGTCTCAGTAATTACTAGTGAAATTACAGTCTAACTTGGTAATTATACTCCTCTGGTATTCACACCCTTCATTATTACCTTTCTCTTTAAACAGTGAGCAGTGATTCCGTATGTTCCTTGGTACATAGCCTACAGTATTTCTTTTTCCTTCACAGTCTGCAAGATAAGTCTTACCTCTTTTCCCCAGAATAATTCCACTTCTGTAGTACTTTCATCCAGCTCTGTTTTATGCATTTTCAATCTGCTTATTATTCTGTTTTCTGAACTTCTCTTAAACTGTTCATATACTTGATGTTGTTTTCCTTCACTAAATATCTATCTCAATATTTCCCGTTTGCCACAGTCATATCTTAACTGCACCTTTCATGCTTTTCTATAACCTTTCTACCCAAACCAGTATTCCCTGCCATTCCTACCCCCATCTACTTAATTACAATAACTGTCTTTTCCATCTAATTAACTGTCAGATGTCAGAAGACTTCATAATCATCTTCCATGGGTAAGATTTTTAGATGGAATCTCATTTCATGTGGCCTGTTGGTGGGGAGGGGGACTAAATTAAGTGTTTGACCACCCTGTATATTATTCGTACTATTAACAGACGATTATATTCAGTTTAGGAGCGACTTTGAAATAGACAGGTAAGAAATGGTTTTCATTAACCTCTTCGCTATTCGAGTACTCAGTTAAGATGAATAAAATCATCTGGCAACAGGGCTTTCCAATGAAGAATAGTGTGCGTCATGAGATTCAAGTGCTTCAAACATCACACTCATATTGATGCCATTGATGATTGTATAGTAGTCAGAGAGTTTGTTGAAAGTACTAAGTATTATCTAAATATGAATACAACAGAAAGTGATGTGTTATTTTTGTGTTAGTAATCAGCGTAATGATTCAGAGTTCTGCTTTGAGAAGTAGCCGCTGTGATTGGTAAAGTTTTCATGGGTTTTGTGGGAAGTAGCAATGCCAGTCTTTAGTTAGAATAAGAAAAGAAGAAAAAGAAGGATAGTGGTGGATCTTGATATTATTTAATATACTTGCAATGATCCAAGAATTGAAGTTTCCGCGGATGTGTACGGTCTTTTTGATACTTGGGGAAAATGTGCTTCATTAAACAAACTACGGAAAGTCAATATTTTGTGAACTTTCGCATTGTATGGTATGTCCTTTCTAAACTCAAATTACGAGCCATTAACTCTAATAGAATTTCTCGTTCAGACGTATTCGATATTTTGGTTGACTTAAGGAAGAAATATCACCAAAAAATAACCGTAGAATTCTTTCACTATACAACCTCGTTTCGTTATCACATTAAACTCCTAGGCTCCAATGCTCATTCTCAACTTACTAAAGGCGCCTGACGTTAAGTAATATAAAATACTGAAATAGTTCCGATCATGAGAGAGTTTATGCTATAAGTATTAGCAATCAGGCTCCAATAACTAACTCACAGCTTAACAGATACTTAAGGCATTAGCTGGAATCCCAACCATAAGGGGATTAATGCAGCTCACGTGGCCGGCAGATACAGCCAGCGTCAATTGACGTGTCGTCAACAAAAACAACACACGCAACGTGATTTCTATTATTAATAATAACGAAACAAATAGCTAGAATGCAACAACATTGTAGCTGAAGCTTTGTTTACTAACCTTCTCTTTGGGTATGGGTTGACCTTTGCGTTTTCGCACGTCTACAAGGCGGCCAGGCAGTGAATCTGCAAGTTTTTGCAGAGTTGATGGAGTTGATGGTGGTATGGTGGTCCAGGCCCGACGAAGTGCATCCTCTAATTTTTCCAGTGTGGAGGTGTCTTCTTCTCTTATTTTCACTTTTAGAATGGCCCAGAGGTTCTCAATGGGTGATATGCCAGGGCTGTTTGGTGGCCAGTCAGTTATCATCTCGATCTCGCTGTCCCTGAGCCAGTTCTTTACCACCTGGGCAGCGTGGCATGGTGCGCCGTCCTGTTGCAAGATCTCTGCACCTGTTGCCCCAAAGCAATCTGCCAGTTTCCCATCTAAAATGTGCAGGTACACGTCTTTAGTGATGGACTGACCCTTGGGGAAGATGTGCATATCAGCTAAACCACCGTACATACACAAATGCTCCCCACACCATAAGAGAGGGAGGATGTTTTAACCCGTCACTTCCCGAGGTTTTCCGCACTTTCGACATCCCCCAATCCCGAGGTATTTTCGAAAAAATTTTTTTTGGCTAAAACCTCTGCTTTTGGTGAGAAACATTGAAAATTCATAGAGAAATTGCTCACCTGAGGTTTAAAATACTCGATCCAGGTAGGAGTTCCTCCTTACCTGACTGGGTTTTCTAACATGCTGGCACCAAAGAAAACGAGTTCTATGGGAGGGTAACTATTTCACACAACTCAAACGGTATTTATTTATTTACTTGTTACGAATTTATATATAGTATGAGAGTATATTGGTTTTCAAGCAGTAATATAGGCATTATAAGCATTGTTTCACTCACTAACTAATCACCATACCTGACCTTTTTTTGGCACATTACCTGATCATTATTTCTGACTGTTTCTTCTTCCAATGCTATGTAAACTTTGTCCTCCACATTGTCATCGATTGGGGAATCACTCTGGCCCTGAATATCTTTACTGGCCAGGTCACTGGTAACAGGTGAATTGCCTAGACAATGGCGTGAGGGGGGGAGGAGGGAGGTTATGCGGTGTAAGGCATTGTCCCTGCTTGGCATCTTGTAGGGGAATAGAGGAAGGTGTCCCGTGTATACGTACGAAAAATCACGCGCGAAAATTGAAAATTGTGCAAATTAGGGACCTTGCAATTGCACGATGTAGCAGTACGTCGCCGGGACTGCCAAATGCAAAACGTTGCAACGTACCCATATGTTGACTGGACAGGGCGGGTTAAGGTCTTGGTGGTATAGCGGTTGTCACACGGGTCCGAGCCCTTGCGGTGCCACACCTTTATGCCTTTCGTATCACTAACACAAAAAACTGATTTGTCTGTCCACAAGACCTTTCTCCAATCTTCTTGAGTCCATGAAGAATATTTTTCGGCAAAGGCAAGCCTCTTCATCTGCTAGTCTCTGTCACCATAGGCTTACTTCTGGCCTTTATTTTGCTGTATTTCAGTTTATTTCGGATGATTCTCTGTAGAGTTCATACAGCTGTTCCCTGTAGTAGATCTTTGTTATTTTCCTTAATTTGTTTTGCTGTAATTGTTGGATTCTTTTCTAACTCCCACCTGATAATTGCTAATGTCTTGTCTCCAACTTTGGAAGGCCTTCCCCCACCATATCTTTGATGGGGTGTATCACGCTCGCCACTCACCTTAAATTTAGACACTTGTCGTTGCACTGTATGTAGGTTTACTCCTGTTTCTTGGCTGATTTCTCGGCAATTAAGGCCTAACTTATGACACTGCACTATTTTTACTAAGTTCATGATTTGCACGAGCAATTTTGCAATGGTCGGTAACGCCTCGCACAGAGTTTTGGGAAAAGGGTACAAAAAATCTCCGAGATCAATCCCCTACAAAAGCGTAATTAAAACTGACCGTTGTATCTTTAAAAACTCTGAACGGCAACACCTCTGAGTTGCCAAGTAGTTATTTTCTCCCGAGGCGTTTTTTTCTTGGACGTTAGGAGACAATGTATCACAAACCTAATATGTAGGTCTAGTGAGGCCTGCAACGACACGTCAATTGACGCTGACTGTATGAGCCGTGTGATTTATCTATTATAATGTGCATGCCACCATATTTACATTCGACACAGGTTGTACATTGTAATACCATGCACTTCACTAATCTTCGTAGTTTCTCTGATTTCAGTGAAAAATTTTATTTTAGTGCGTGGCTTGCAGCGCCATTAGACGGACAGACTGCAAAGGTCAGCAGGAATCGGTCGTTCGTTCGAATATATCCTTCAACTATAGTGAAGGCCGGGCCATACGTTAGCCCGGTCAGTGGGGTTTTGGCTGTTGCAGGTTTGTCCCTTGGTGAGCAACTCTGGCACCCACCAGGGTCCCTTAGTGGGCAGCCCAGATGTCCACCCGGACAGCCCGACAGCCCACCAGAGGGCTTGCTGGGCACAGCGAGCAATCCGGCAGGGATACTTTGCATGGTTGTAAAGAACAGTGTGACTGATCACATTTACCTTCCGGGAAGGCACATACAATCGTGAAAAGCAACCAAAAACAAAAATCCTGAAGGTCTGCTGGAAATCGCTGCACAAATAATTGACGCCGATGTATGAATCACTGGATTGCCTGTCATGCACTGGAAATTGCGTATTTTGAAACACAGCAAACATTCGTTCATGGTGGAATATTCTCTGTACTTAATGTACTTCTGCATCATCCAAGACCTATCTGTAATTATATGGCAACGTTATCATTAAAGTTAATGTGCTTAATATAAGTAATTATAAATAGAATTACAAATACTCACTTATACTTTGCAACTTAGGCCAATATATAGGATTTTCAATGGAAATGTCTGTTAGCATAGATTAGTTTATCAGTTCTGGCCCTGTTCATAAAAGTGAGAGGGTTGTGTAAGTGTAGGCTATTCGAGCAGCCAGCTTTTTACCATAATTTTAAAATACCTTATTAGAGTTATAAGTAATTAGCCTACACACACACACACAAACACACACACACACACACACACACACACACACACACACACACACACCGCTCCCTAGCTGAGTGGTAACGCTCTCGCCTGCCATTTGGAAAGACTAGAGTTCAGGTCTTGCTCACGGTGCGAAAAGTTCATTGACGAAGCAGGTGGTTACTGTTCCCCTTGAGCAATGAGATGGGTGTGTGCATGTGTGAAAGGTCACAGCTTGCCCTTAGATTGGACTATATGAGCTCTCAGCTCCTTTCCGGAAGGATAAAAGCTGACGATCACGACCATCACTCGATCCTGACAGGTCCAGTGAATTACACACACACACACACACACACACACACACACACCAAATCAATCATGTTTACAGCGGCTCTGCTCTCTCTATTCCCATTCATCAGACCTTCAAAATATTCATTTCATCTGGTTCATACTTCATCTCCATGAGTTAATAATCTGCCACTTCCATCCTTCACAGTTTCACATTTCTTTCCGCTGTCACTTCTACATTTCTGCACCTCTTTCCAGAAAAACTTTCAATTTTCATAGTAATTTGCATTGATTTTTCTTTCTAGATCATCACTTACCTCCTTCTTTTTCCTTCCCATTAGTCTCTTTACGTGCTTTTTGCTCTCAGTATACTCAATTTTATTTCAGTTGAACCCCTGTCCTGTAACCACTCTTGCCACTTCTTCCTCTTTTCCTCCACTAACTCCTAACCTCTTCATCCCACCATGCCATGCCTTTCTTCTTTGTTGTTGCTCTTGGCACACCACTCACCGCTTTAGCATTCCTAACTATGCAATCCCTATATGCATTCCACAGGCTATCCAGATCCATTTCATTCCAATTCACTGATTCTAACTCCTCCCCTACTTTAGTCCTGTATTCATATGCCATTTCTTTGATTCAGTGTAACATATACGATTAATCTTTGCAGCTTCTTGCCAAGGTCTGACTTGGTCATGCATTTGCTGTATAATACAGCAAAGCCTGGAGGGGCGAAGCAGTGGTGTATTGGCTAACTCATTCGGACTGCAAGTGGAAAAATCAGAAATCGAATAGTCCAGTCAGACTCTTGGTCAAAATTTACCTTCTCATTATTCCACTCCATCAGAGATAAAATAGTGGAGCTGAATGTAAACCAACTTCTGTAGGTCTGTTCTAAAGAAAGACTGGAGCATCAAGAATTGATTATCCACCTCATTTAACCTCGTGTAGTTTATGGACCATAAGCCTTTTTCCTCTGCCTCGACCAGTTCACGGTCGCTGATGTTAAGGTCTATTCACCTGCCTCCTTGAAAGGTAGCAGATCATCACCTTCAAATTTGCCAGTTACCTGTCCACTGTTATTCCGTTTGTCTTATCCTGTAATAATTTGAACTATCACTCATCATGTTTATTAAAGTACATAATTAACTTTGATTATAGCTATAGATATATAACAAACGATATTTGGCTTCTGCCCCTCAATTTGTTCTATCTATCTATCTATCTATAGCCCGACGCCCTAATCCCGCAAAGGGTGGCCGCAGACAGAACGCCTCCAAGTCGCTCTGTCACCCACCATTTGACTACCCTCCCCTCAACTCCCCCCCTCCCTCATATACCTCTCAACTCCATCCCTCCACCTCATCCTCGGTCTACCTCTCCCTCTCCCTCCCTCCACCTCACCTACATACACCCTCTTAGTCAGTCTTTCATTCTCCATTCTCTTCACATGTCCAAACCACCTCAGTGTATTTCTCCAAATCTTCTCAACCACATCCACATCCACCCCACATCGTTCCTTCACTTCTTCATTCGTCAACCTGTCCCTCCACATCACTCCACATGCTCCTCTCAAGTAACTCATTTCCACTGCTCTCACTCTTGACTTGTTCCCCTCTTGCAAGGTCCACGCCTCGCTTCCATACGTCAGGGTAGGGATCACAATACCATCATGCAGTGACTTCTTAACTTCCATACTCACCTCCCTATTTATCATCACTGCTTTCAGTGTACCAACGACCTTCCTTCCCTGGTGTACCCTTTCACGCACTTCATCCCCCAAAGTTCCATCCTTACTCATCACACTACCCAAGTACTTGAATGCACTCACATTCTCCATATCCTCACCATCCAACCTCACTGCACACTCTGTGACTTCATTCCTCTCAAACACCATAACTTTACTTTTGTTTACATTAACTTCAGATTCCTCCTCCTACACACTGTCCCAAATTCATTCACCAAACCTTGCAACTCCCATTCATCTTCACTCAAAAGTACTGTATCATCAGGAAACAGCAATACCGGAAGCTTCCAAATCTCACCCTCATTCATTAGAGCCACCCCCACATCCACTGCCCTACCCTGCACCTCCTTTACAACCCCATCCATGTATATATTAAACAGCCATGGAGATACCACACAACCCTGTTTCAGTCCCACATTGAGATCAAAGAACTCACTCAGCTCACCATCCACTCGCACCGTAACCCTAGCTCCCTCATACATACTCTTAACAGCACTCAACAATTTCCCCTCCACTCCATATATTCTTAATACCTTCCACATACCTTGCCTATCTATTCTGTCATAAGCTTTCTCCAAGTCCATGAAGGCAGCATACACTTTCCTTCCCTTCTCTAGATATTTCTCCACTAAACATCTTAGAACAAATATCTGATCTACACACCCTTTTCCCTTCCTAAATCCCCCTTGTTCTTCTCCAACTAGCTCCTCTGTCATATGCCTAACCCTATCAATGAGTATTCTACCATATATTTTACCAGTCTCACTAAGTAGGCAAATACCCCTATGGTTACCACATACTTCTCTCTCTCCTTTTCCTTTGTATAAAGGAACAATTATACCTGATTTCCAGTCCTCTGGAACCCTTCCCTCTTCCCAAGCCAATCTACACAGCTTCCATATCCACTCCACAACAATCTCACCCCCATATCTAAGCATTTCACCACACACTCCATCAATTCCTGGGGCCTTTCCCAACTTAATCTTCTTCATCGCTGCCACTACTTCCGCCCTACTGATCTCTTCCTCCCTCCTCTCATCTCTTCTTCTCCCAGCCATTCCCCAACCACTTATACTCGCACTGCTCTCACTCTCCACATTCAACAAATCCTCAAAGTGCTCCTTCCATCTCCTCAGTTTCTCTCTCTTCTCCACCAACAATCTATTATTCCTATCTTTCACTCCTCTACTATTTCCCCTTTCACACTGCCTTACTTTCTTTACCTCCTTCCAAAACAATTTCTTACTCTCCCTCCATTTCACACTCATATTCCTCCCAAACTCCTCATCCACTTTCTTTTTACTCTCCTTCACCAGTCTCTTAACCTCCCTTCTCCTGCTCACATATATCTCTCTCTTCTCTCTCTCTCATCTCCTCCCCTACCTCTACTTGCTAACCATTCACTATATGCCTTCTTCTTTTGTTCCACAGCTCGTTTCACCTCATCATTCCACCATGCTGTCCCTTGCACACCCTTGCATCTCCTCCTCACTCCACAAACCGCCTCACACGCTGCGCCTATCTCTTCCGTGAATATCTTACATACATCTTCCACCCCTTCCATCTGCTCTAGCTCATACATTCCCAGTCTTTCTTCCACTTTGCTCTTATACTCTGTCATTTTCTCACTATCTTGCAATTTCTCCACTCTTCTCACAGGAGTTGCTTCTTCCTGTCTTCCCCTTCGTCTCCTCAACCACTTTCTTTGCAGCTCTACCTTGGCCATCACTAAGTGATGGTCTGAGACTCCATTCCCCCACCCTCTCCACACTCTTGCATCCAACACTTGTCTCTCATTCGCTCATCCACACACACGTAGTCTATCATTGCCTTTCGTTCAACAAGTTCACCATCCATCCTCCTCATTACTCTCCATGTATACCGGTGGATCATCTTATGCCGAAAGTAGGTGTTGGCTATTGCCAACCCCTTACAAGCACAGATGTCCACCAAAGCACTTCCATTCCCATCTACGTCAGCTGGCACACCCCACTGACCAACCACTCCATCCACTCGTACATTCCCAACTTTGCCATTCATGTCTCCAATCAACAGCACTCTCTCGCTCCTCTCAAACTTGTCCATACACGCTTCTACACTCGCCCAAAACTCATCTTTCACTCTTGCCACTCGATCCTCTGTTGGGGCATACACACATACAATCGCCCACGCTTGTATACCTACTTTCATCCTCGCCCATACAATCCTTGCACCCACTGTTCCATACTCTCTTATATTCTCCATTCACTTCTTGCTTATCATCAGACATACTCCCTCTCTTGCCCTCTCATTTTCATTGACTCCCGCACATATACCTAAACCATATTCCCATTCTCTCACCCTTTCACCTTCCCATTTAGTTTCAGTCAATCCACATTTATCCACTTTTGCATCCTCAAGCACCTGAACAATCTCTCTCTCTTTCACTTCATCATTCACTCCTCTCACATTCCACGTTCCCACCCTAAGAATGTCCTTCGTCCGTTCCTTAGTCGTCAACGTATGGTCCGTCCGGGTCCGAGGCGCTTTGTTCGCTTTTTTAGTTAGTTCTTTTTACGGGGTGGGGCACTAACCCACCACCAACCCTTTTAGTCGCCTCGTACGACAAGCAGGGATACTGGGGGAGTATTCTTGAAACCCCCCTACCCCCAGGGGGTTTAACTAAGGTCATCTGTGTGTGTGTGTGTGTGTGTGTGTGTGTGTGTGTGTGAGAGAGAGAGAGAGAGAGAGAGACCCATCTGAGAAATACTGAATCCTATACATTAGTGGAAAATTGCAAGAATTTAAAGTTTTCGTTCCCTCCACCCATATATTCATCGCCACAAACATTACACAAAGGCAGTAATTCCTTAACAATGTCTCCATACTGTTAACGCCTTATGAGAAGTTGCCAGGCTAAATGATTGGACTGGAATTTCACTTTCTGAATTTGGAACCCCAGACATGTAAAGAGTTTATTGATCTTGACTTTATCCAGTTTCTTCCATGCACTTACAACATCCCAGATAACACACCTCTCACTAAACCCGATTACTAGAAACACCTTTTCATTCTCGTTAACACTACTTGATCTTTTGTACATAAAAAGGCACTTGTCGAATTACTGGAGTTCGATATACCGTCATCACGACTGGTGATTCACTTAAACTGAAAATTACTGTACACTGGTTTGGAGGCGGGAAGAATACAACACTGGAAAGCATGACTTGGTGGTTCTGATCGTGCTGATGATATTCTAGTGGACCGGATTCCTGACATGTTTACAGCTTTATTTCTTCAAACCGATGACGTATTTTTCATTTCCGCTCTTAAGCCAAATTAAATCATTTCCTTGTAGCAAGAATTAAACTACAAAAATACATCATGTTGAAATGGTTATTGCAATACTCATACACCATCAGGTCAATCAGACACCTCAGAGAACAAGATGTTTAATCGACCTGATGGCAGTTTGCAAGCTCTTATTCTGCATATGTTTGTCAACATTCGTGGCCATATCAATTTGGGCTCATTGTCGCACTCATTGTACTGGATGAAGGTGTGAAAATCTGAAAGGAAACATCACTCTCTTTTGTGTTCGTACATCTTTTTGACCCGCAGCGTTGAGGTGGCTATGGCGTCTTGCTTTTAGAGGTGTTTCATCGACCTGATGATATACTGCAACAGTCATTCTGCATATATTAGTGGTTAATGTATCCAGTTGTACTGTACTTACACCACTGTAACTATACAGTCCCCTAACCAGGGACCCCCCCACTCCTCTCTCTCTCTCTCTCTCTCTCTCTCTCTCTACTTCCTTCCCTTTTGCGCCTTTCCCTATTTCTCCCACAGTCCCTCTCTCCTTTTCTTCCAACTCCCGTCTTTTCCTCCACTCCTCTTCCTCAATCACCTTCTCCTTTTTGCCACATCTTTTCCTCCACCTCATGGCTCCCATCCTCCACTCCCTTTCCCCTTTCTTCATCATTGCTCCATGCCCTATACATTCCTCCAAGTTCTCTCTCCACGCTGCCTCAGCTCTTCATTCACTTTTCGTTTAGTTCTTCTCTGTCTTTCTCCTAGCACAAAGCCTCTCCTTTCCACTCCTTTCTTTCCCTAAAACTTTCCTCTCCCCTCTCCCACCATCTCCTTCTTTTCTTTGCTACAGCTCCCCCTCTCCACCCTACCCTCTCCTTCTACACTTCCTCTACTCTTCTCTTCTCTCCTACACTCCTCTTTTCCATCTTCTAGTGCATTCTTCCCCACGCTCCCTCCGCACTTTCTTCCCGCTAACTTCCCTCTCCACCCCTAACCCCCATTCCATCTTTCTAGTTCACCTCCACTCCTCCCCATCACCCCTGCTCTAGTCTCCTGCCCTCCTCCACCTCCTCCCATCCCCCGCCATAAACTGCCTCCCCCAGCCAGCAGCCTCGCCACGATTCATTACCCACAAGACACTGGGGTCAAAATGTTTTATTCATGAAACAGATTTGCTTCTTAAGACCTCCCGCGCCAGCCTTGATGACGCTTCTTCTTCCCTAACCGCAAGGCAGGCAGGCAGGGTGACGGGAAGGGAGACAGACTGGGTGGTAGACAGAGTAGGGTGATAGAAAGGGGAGGAGGAATAAAAGGGTTAGAGTATTGAGAGGAAAACGACAAAGTATGTAGATAAGGTAGGCTGGAAGGATAAGTTCGGTAGGTAGAGAGTGTAGATAGAAATATCAGGGAGGCAGCAGGAGGGCAGGCAGTGAGGCAGACATGGTGGACATGAAAGTATGCAGGCAAACAGGGCAAGTAGGGAACGTAGACAGAGAGGCAGGCAAGGTAGGTTGGTAAGAATAGAAAGAGAGAAAAAGAAAGTTAAAAGACAGGGAGAGTGATAGGAAGTAGGTAGAGGAGAAAGGCAAGCAGTTTTTTTTTTTTTTTTTTTTTCAAATAACGGAACAGAGGAAGGAAAAACAAATGAATTAAAAAAAAAATAATCCATACACCAGATTACTGGTGCCCTCTGTTCAAAAAATATCTGTAACAGTTAGACTTGAACAGCTGTAGGTTGAAGTTTGGAGGTAAAACAACTCCGGGGGAAGCGAGTTCCAGAGAGACGCAGTTCGGAGAATGAAAGAATTCTGACAAGCAGAAGTTCTGCAATATGGCTGAGTGACATTCTAGTCATGAGCGCTACCAGATGCCCGTGTAGCACGAGGGAAGGCAAGGAGAGGTGGCACCGTGTACGCAACTTCATCTGAGCATTTGCCATAAAAGTATCTGTAAAATAATGCAAGGGAGGCAACGTTCCTTCTTACTTGTAGGGGAGGTAGTTTATTTGTAATGGCTGGGTTGTAGTAGTAGTAGTTGTTCCCTAGGCAGTCTGGCCGAACAGCCCCGAGTCCCTTAGAAAGGCCACGGCCGAGACCGGGCTTTCCCACAGAGCTCTCAAAGAGTGTATGTTGTATTGTTGGCGTAGGTGATTGTGTGCAATGCAGCCTTCCATAATGTGCTTAATAGTATGGGGTGTTGTGTTGCATCCTGGACAGGCATCAGCAACCGAGTCATCCAGCCTCTTCTGGTAGCTTAAGAGGGCTGGATGGTGCCCACATCTCAGCCTGGCCAGGTGGACCCTGTCCTCACGAGGAAGATAGGATTCAGAAGGGTGGATGTCAGAGGCCGTGCATGCAGCTGTGTGTTGTCTTTAAGTGACTGAAATAAGCGGCGAGTGATCTGAGTGTGGATATGCTTGTGGAAGCTGGTCTGAGGTGGGCGAGAGGGGAGAGATGACAGTATTTGTGTATGGTATCGTGTGCTGGGTGTTGTTTTGATGTTCCTTGGTGTGGGTGGATGTGCTGCCATGTACTGTAATGGATGTTGTGGGTTTGTGGAGGCTGCAGCAAGAAATTGAGTGCCTCTCATGTCTAGGTGATCCTTGACTTTGAGGACCTTGGTTTCTTGATGTAGGTGGTCTGTGGGTGTAGTAGCGTGCAGCCTGTGATTGTTTTAGGGCCTTGTTCTGTATGGTCTGTAGAGTGTTGTAGTGTGTTTTGGTGAGGTTAGAAGCCCAGGCAGGGCTTGCATAATTCATCACTGAACGTATGTATTGTTTGTATACTGTGGTGGTGATTTCTTTGTTGTGTCCGAATGTTGTATGGGCAAGTGACCTCAAAGCACTGAGTTTTGGTGTTATTTTATTTTTAATGTTGGTGATGTGTTGATTAAATGACATTGATGTATTGTATGTTACACCAAGGATTTTGGGTGAGTGTGTGTGTGGTAGGGGGGTGTTGTTTATGGTGAGGTGTGGGATGTGACTGTGTTCTGCTGTCAAGTTTGTGAGAAGAGTCACTGTAGATTTGGCTGGGGCTATTTTGAGCTTGTTTTTGGTGAACCATTCATGTAGTGTGTTGAGGTAAGGTTGCATGATGTGTGCAGCTGTGTTTGCGTTTTGGTGCATACATGTAAGTGTTATATCATCTGCATAGGAAGCTATGTGTATCTGTGGTGTGTGGGTACGTCGTGCATGTATAGGTTAAAGAGTGTAGGGGACAAAACAGATCCTTGGGGGACGCCGTTTGTGAAGTTTCTGATGTTTGAAGACTGACCAGCAAATGTTACATGTGCACATCTGCCTGCTAAGTAGTTTGCCAGCCATCTTTTTGTGTTATTGTGCATGTTTGTGTTGAGTATTTTGTTTGTGAGGTTGTGGCGGGGGATGGCATCAAAAGCTTTGCTAATGTCTAGTGTGACTAAAAGTGTTCTGTGTGGTGGCCTAGCTGAATTCATGCCATCAAAAACTCTCTGTGTAAGGTCTGTAAGAAGTGTGTTTGTGGAGTGTAGTGGCCTAAAGCCATGTTGTGACTGGGCTAGGGGAATGTGAGGTGTGACTAGTTGTAGTACCAGTCGTTCAGTGACTTTAGAGGGGGTGCAGAGGAGTGTGATGGGGTGATGTGAGGAAGGTAACGTGGGGTCTTTGTTGGGTTTAGGGATAGTGATGATATTGCCATGCTTCCAGATGTTGGGTATTATGTTGTGTGAGTAGCTGTAGTTTGATATGTTGGTGAGTGCTTGTATGCCTTGCGGTCCTAGGTGTTTAAGGTGAATGTTGCTTATGTTGTCTGGTCCACAGGCAGATGAGTACTTGTGGTTGTTAATGATGTGCTTCGTCTGGTTGTAAGTGAAAGGTGCGTAGTCTGGGTCTGTGGGGAACTGTCTTTTACGTCGGATGATACGTCGGTCTTCGGGATGGGGTTTTAGATGGCTGACTTGTGAAAAGTGATTGATGAGAGTGCTTGCTTGTTGTTTGTTTGAGGGTATGGTGTCTGTTGTTGTGATGGCAGCGTGTGATTGTGTGGTGTTGCTGTTGGAAAGTGCAGTGCTGTTTAGTGTTTTGTAGAGTTTACTGATGTTTGTTTTGTGGTCAAGTGTTTGGAGGTAATTTTTCCAGTTTAGTGTTTGCTGTTCTGATATTTTATTGTTTATTTGGCTGGGTTGTTAATAATTCTAACAGCTTTGTTCTGAATTTTGTCTAGTTGTTTTAATGCAACCTCTCCACATCCATTCCACAAAGGTGAGCAATATTTAAGCTAAAAGCGCACATTACTCTTATAAATTATAGGTAACTGCTCGTCAGTGAAGAAGTTACGGACACTGTACAATAATCCAAGTTTCTTTGAGGCGGTTTTAGCAAGTGGTCTAACATGAGAGATCCAGCTGAGGGCATTGTTAAGTGAGACGCCGAGAATTTCAATACTTTTGGAGATGGGAATATAAATAGCACTGAAGATAATGTACGAATCTGGCAATATATGTCTATTAGTAAATTGTATATATTTGGTTTTACTAGCATTAAATGAGGTTAGTAGGGAAAGCAAAACAGCAGTAAAGCATGTCGGTATGCAGGCGGAAATGGCAGACAGCAGAAAGGGTACTAGGTTGGCAGCATGTAAAGTAGGTTGGTCAGTAAAGTAGGAAATCGATGGTTGAAAGACCGGGTGGGAGGCACAGCCATGAGTATGAAAGGAACAGGCAGGCTGAAAAGATAGGCACGACAGGCAGAAAAGCAGGGCAGAGAGGCAGTTATAGTAGAGATGCAGCCTGTATAGATTGGGAAGGTGACAGTCAGAGAAGGTGGCTTGCAAGCAAGGAGGCAGGCAGGTAGTGTGGCAGGCAGGTAGAGCAGCATGCAGACAGAGTAACAGGTAATCAAGGTTGCAGGAAGGCACGGTGGTAAGCAGACAGGTGGGAGAACAATTCTGGTGGCAGGGAGGCAGGTAGGGAGCCAGACAAGGTGAGTAAGGAAATAAGTAGGTAGACAGGCATAGGATATTCGTAGGAAGAGAAAGAGGAAAGACGACGGTTGGAAGACAGGGTGCGAGGCAGATAGGAGAGGTCACAGAAGGGAGGTGTGAAAGCAAGGCAGGGTTACCTGCAAAAGTGGCGATAAGCAGGCAGGATGGGAGGAAAGCATGGTGGCAGGGAGGCAAGGTGGCAGACAACAAGGTGACAAGCAGACAGGACGGAAGGCTGACACGGTGGCGGGCAGGCAGGTTAACAGAAAGGCTCGGTAGATAGGCAGGGTTGCAGGCAGGGAGGCAAGTGTAAAGCAAAAGAGAAACACTGAGTGTTAAAACATGGAGACTTAGGTACCAGGAAAGTCAGAGGGGAAGATAGGCCCCATGGCAGGCACATTAGTAAGTGGGATGGTATGTGGAGTAGGAATGATGGGACGCAGGCAGACATGGTTAGCATGGTAATTTGTATGGAAAGGAGGAGGGAAATGTAACTACATAGTAAGGGAGGCAGGAGAAAGGGTACAAAGATTGAGTAGGTAGGCAGGGACATAGGCAGGGTAAATAAACAGGAAGGGAAGAAGGAAGATAAGCTTTAAAGAAATGTTAAGATGGCAGGAAACAAGGTTTAGAGGAAAGTAGTAAGTGTAAGGACACGGGAAAGGTAGGTTTATCTGAATGAGGTGGAAGAACGAGGATTATCGACTAAAGTTAAGCAGGCAAACGGGGTAGGAATACCAGGAGCCGGGAGAACAAGAAAGTAGGAGGGCAGAATAGAAGACAGATAGGGTTGACAGGAAGAGAAAGAGGAATGGGGTTAATAGACATGGAGAATAGAAAGCAGGCATGCAAGGGTATGAAGACAGGGAGCTCGACACTGGTGCAAGGAAGGCAGAGAAGGAATGGGGTGAAAAATGCTAGAAGGAAGAAATGGGACGGCTGAATAAGGGGAGAGAGGGTGAGTAGGAAAGTAGACAGGGAAAGTACAGGAAGAAGGACTGCAGACACGATAAGTACGAAGACTGGTAGTAGAACCGACAGTCGGTAGGTAGGAAGGCAGACAAGGTAGGTAAGAAGGTAGGCAAGCTAGGTAAGTAGAAAGGTATGCAAACGGGATAGGTAGGAATGTATGCAGGTATGGTATGTAGGAAGGAAGGATAGGTAGGAAGAAAAGCAGGGAAAATGAGAGGGTAGAACCGGTAGACGTTGAGGAAGGCAGGGTAGGAAGGAAGGCAGGCATGCAAGCGTAGGCAGGTGGTCAGGCAGACAAGCATACAGGCAGGTATGAAGGAGTGCAGAACGATAGGCAGGGTAGGTAGGAGGCAGGCATGAAGAGTACGTAGGAAGACGGGCGAACAGGGTAGACAGGACTGCAGACAGGCAAGCAGAGTAGGTAGGAAAGAAGGCAAGGAGGGTTGGTAGGAAGGCAGGCAAGTAACCAGGAAAGGCAGGTGGGAAGTTAGGCAGGAAGGTCAGGACTGAAGGTAAGGAAGGAATGAATAAGATATATTGTATGTAGAAAAGGAATAATATTGGGCTATACAGAGGGATGGAGGAATATGAAGGTTGACAAGGAGTGTAGGAGATAAAGAGGGTTGGTAAGACTATAATGAGGGGAAAACAGGATTAGTAGGGTTAGAACAGGGAGAGGGGAGGACTGGTTGGGACAAAAAGAAGGAACGAGGACTGTAAGAGATAGGAAGAAAAGGAGATGGGGTGGGAACAGAAGGAGGAGGGAACAGGGTTGGTGGGGACAAATTAGTAGGGGTAGAGGAAGAGGAAAATGGAGTTGGCTTGGAAAAAAGCAGGTTGGTAGGACTGGGAGGGGAAACAGAACTGATAGGGGGAGATGTAAAGAAAAATGTGGTTGGACTGTAAGTGGGAGTAAAAGAGAGTGAGTAAGTATAAAAAGAAGGAAGAAAAGGGCAGATACGGAGAGAAGACAGGAAGGAGGAGAGGTCTGATAGGAAGTGAAATGTCTAGAAAGATGGAAATGAATGGTTAAAAATGGAATGAGCGAACAGGTTTAAGTGACTGAAATAAATGAAAAAGTTAAAAGAATGGAAATACTGACGTGAACTGAAAGACTAAAGCAAATGGAAAATAGTGAAGGAAATAAAAATAATGAAAGGAACGGAAAGAATAATACAAATAAAACATAAACCGAATGAATATATTAAAGTGAGTATACGTCATGAAATGAACGAAAGGATGAAAGTAAATAAAAAAGGTGAAATGAGTGGAATGAGCGATATAAATGTTTAGAATAACAGATAGTGTGAAATGAATGCAAAGAAGAAATTAATGAAAATAATTAAGTTAATAGAATCAGCCATGGTGATTGAAAAGCGTGGAATGAATAAAAGTGATATAAAGTGAAATAATAGTGAGGATGAAATGTATGAAAATGGTGAAATGATTGAAAAGAGGAAAGTTAATAAGGAAAGTGAAGTGAAACTGAAATACAGAAGAAAAGGAAATGAATCGAATGGATGGAAGCAATGATGCGCAGGAGTACGAAGGAGGGTATATTAATATTAGGGAGGGCAGGAGAACTGGAAGAGAAGCTGAAATTAGTTTAAACATATATCTGACGAGGAAAACAATATAGAAACAAGAGAAGGAATATGGAAGAGAGAGTATACGAAGGAGAGAGGGAAGGTAAAGTATCAAAGGAAGAAGAGGGACGTAAGAGGAAGAGGAGGCAGAGGGGAAGGAAGATGATGAGGTCGAAAAAGTAAAAGAAAAAAATGCAAATTGGAAGAAAAGTTTCCTGAAATATGAGTCCTGGAAGACACAGCGAAAGAGGAGGAGGAAGAAGAAAAGCCTGAGAAGGAAATAACCTAAGATAATGCGGCAAGAATGCGAAATGAGGAGAGAGTTAGAAGAAGGGAGGAAGGAGAGGAGGGAGAAGGAGCGGTTGCCAAAGAATAGGAAGGGTTGAAAAAATGACCCGGTGAAAAGGTTGGAGGAGGGAAAATGGAATATAGGAGGTAAAAAAAAAAAAAAGGAGAGAACGGAAGGAATAATGCCTGAGACGTAAAGAGATGAGGGTGGTAGGGTGGGAGAGACGGGAGGCGTGGGAAGGATAAAGAGGGAGGAAGTAAAATCCAAAGAGTATCAACCCATTATTTTATATGTCGCCATTCTCAAATTATATTCATACTTTCACAAGGCGATTTTTTTCAGTTTTATGTGGTCCATGTTAAGCCTTGCCGTGCGATGTGTTTTCCTCCTACTATCAAACGAGCTAATTCAGCTTAAGAAATAGTGAAGAAGTTAATGGTACTTTCAACAGATCCCATTCACTGTGGTGACATATACTGCAGAACATGCATGCTACACCAAACTATAGTATTTTATTCAGCTTAGGGAACAGCAAGATGTTTAGAAACAATTATAATTGACCCATACAGTGCGATGTTGAAGTCTTTATTCTATTAAACTTCCGGTAACTTAATCAGATTACTGATCAGGGAAGCGTTTAAAAAGCAGCCTCCTTTAACTCCTACTGAACAATGACGTCCTTTATATTCTGTTCTCGCTACAGCCAGATAATTATATTGCACTTAAGGGAGACCTCTCGTAGGAAGAAGGAAATTATCAAAGAAAGTAAGAACAAAAAAGCAGTGATTTTTGGAATAAGAATAAACTTTTTTTTTTTTTTTTTTTTTGGGGGGGGGGGTCGAGAAGAGCTACAATGACAGAAATAAAGCACATGATAAGGGTTTACACCCCCTAATTTTAGCCTAATAATCAACCAGCGTACAGTACGTGTATGCGTAGCACATGTAATGAAAATATGTCTTGATGGTTTTTCATGCAAGAGGAATTCTGGATTTCGGGGGCTTGAATTATGTGTGGATGACTGTAGGAAAAATTTCATTTGGCATGTTCTCAGCAATCCTCCCACGTTGTGCTTTTTTCTCTCCTTGTTTCTGGACCCTACTTAACCCCATCTTTAAATGGTTAAGTGGATCGGAACAAATGTAGGAGATAAACACTAAGATAAGAAAATATTGAGCATAACATAATGTTTTAATAAAAGGAATACAAGGAGCATTAGCTCTTTCGCTGCCGTTGGTGAACATGGAATATATATTCCGTCTGACATTTTGATCAGCAAAGAAATGCTAGCGATCAACGGCTTCAAAAAATATTACGAGTAACCCTTTCTTGACTATTCGTACTTCTCGAAAGCTTATTTAAACTAAAATTTTACGATTTTCTTCAGTCGAGGGAATCATTGTTGTCAGCATTAAACACAATAAGATCACACAAGACCAAGGAATTAGAAGTATGTGTTAAATGTGTTAAAGGAATACACAAACGGAAGGAAAAACTATGGTTCTTAGATACAGATGTAGGGAATTAGAAGTAAAGATAAAATTAGTAGAAGAAAGAACTGGAAAAGTGTTACGAACATGTAAGAAAAGAAGGATGGCATTATGATGAAGGATAATATGAAACAGACACAGGAAGTTGAGAGACTTAAACAGAGATGTCACAAAGAGCTTGTGCAAGGATGGACTGGGTGGGAAAGGTGTACAATGTGCTAATCTCATGAATCAAGTGACATATTGTACTGGTTTAGTTTTGCTTGCTTCAGGTGATTCTATGAACCCTATGGGAAACCTTAGTAGCGACTGGGTTAAGGAAACCTATAGATAACCCTCTTATACTGAAAAGTCTTTCATATAGTGATTAATATTGACCGGAGGTAGCTATACATAACTGCAGAATATATCATGGAAGGGAAAGGAATTCAGGTGAAATAAATTATAAGAGTTCTAAAATCTTGGCTGAAGAATTTATCTATGCAGTTTTGATATTTTGAAAAAGAATAATTTAAACGATGCAGAGTAAAATCTTATGCCTTTAGCTGAAATAAAATATTACGTGAAGGTATTCGAGATCAATGAGGAGTGTGTAAGGGAGAGGGGGTAGAACGTAGGAACAAACAAAACTAGTTTGAAGAATGAAAGTAGTGGAGGAAAGATGTATTATGTGGAGAAATTTGGTGTAGAGGAGAAGGTAATATGGAGAGAAGAAAAGGAGTGAAAAGTATAGGAAGACAATAAGAAACTGTGCAAAGTTAAATATTTTGAAGGGAAGATAACATATTGTAGAGACTGTTGTTGTTATAGTTGCTGAACACCGGTTTAGCCTGTTCCAGAAGATCCATCAACCGATGGTATGCAACTACTCCAATGGGGTCGTCCCATAGGGGTCTGATACCTTTGATGTCGTGCCTGCGTTTTAGCATGGAATGTGCTGAGCTGTGCTCTGTCATGTGGACTCTGATATGGGGGCATATTCTACATGCAAGGCAAGTGTAATCTGTGATTCTGTCCAACCCAAATCAAAGCTGGTAACTGATGAGGACTGAGTTATGTGCTGATCATGGGTAGGGGAACTCGATCAGCTCTATTTAAATACCTCTGATGGGTGGATATCGGGAGGGAGACTTGCAGTAGGCTATAGTGTTCTGATCGAGGTGGCCCTGGGAGTGAAATAAGTATTTAGGTGTTTGTGCATTGCTAGTGGTATAGTGTCTGAAGAAGGACTGTTGTTGAAATGGATATGGTAATGTTTGTGTAGTGATTGTTTTATGTGCTTAGCTATGCCGTGAGGATTTGTCATTTAAAAACAGGGGAGTTGTGTGTTAGTGCAGGCTGCCGTAAAAAATTGTATCTCTCTTATGTCAAGCTATTCTTTAGAAGAGAGTACTTCAGTTTCAAAGTATAAGTGAGTTATGGGAGTGGTATCAGTGCATCTGTTGATGTACATAGCGTTATTCTATATGGTTTGCAAACTTCTGCAGTGGGTGTTAAATAGGACGGAGGCCCCTGCTGGGCAGGCATAGAATATCACTGATCTGATATACTGTTCTTACTACATGAGAAATATATATTTTTGTTCGCAGAAGCCTGTCCCTGAGTGCATTAAATCTCGGGGTGCATCGATTCGATGTCTTGTACGTGGTCCTTGAAGGTGAGTCCATTGTCATATGCCATTCCAACGATCGTAGTGGAGGGTGAATGTGGCACTGGTATATTTTAAGTTTGATGTTATGGGTGTACCTGCCCTCACGATTGCTGGCGATAATTGGTGTGATGGTGGATTTGGCTGAAGCAATCGTCAACCTGTTGTCCTCGACCCATGCCTGAAGCAAGCTGAGGTAGTCTTGTTGCAGTATGCATGTGGTACCTCTGGTGTGTTGTGTGGTTGGTATGGCAATGCCATCTGCCTATGAGACAATGTTTGTGGTCGGTTTGGGTGTGGAAATGTCATGCATGTATAACTTGGAAAGTGTGGGTGAAAAAATAGAGCCCTCTAGAATTCCACTGGGGAAGATTGTGTTTGTGATTATTTGTCTTGGAGGGTAACAAGGTGCTTGTCTATCAGACAAGTACTTGGCATGCCAGCATTTGGTGACGCTGCTACATCTGTGTTAAATAAGTTGGCGATCATTTTGCGTCCAGGGTTGATATTAAAGGATTTACTAATGTAAGTTGTTGTAAGAGGAGAACATTCTGTCTGTCTTGCTGTGTCGATGGTGTCAGATGCATGTTGTGTATGATTTGTAAGGTGCTTGTAGAGTGCAGTGTTCTGAAGCCGTATTGTGAGAGCAAAGGGGACATGAAGTGCGACTTTGTTAAAAGTTAGGTATTCAGTTGTCTTGGATGGTGTACTAACTAGTGTTATGGGTCTGTACGAAGATGGGTGTGTTGGGTACTTATTGAGTTAAAGAACAGTGACGATTGTTCCATGTTTTCAAATGCTTGAAGTGTTCCAGTGTGGCTATGAGTAATTTCTGATGCTTGTGAAGGTCTACATGCCGTGTGGTCCTAAATCTTTCGGGGGTAGTTGTTTGACGCCACCCAACCCTGTGCTTGTACTGAAGTGTTTTTTTGTTTTCTTTATAACGTAACATGTTACGTGTCTGTTATGAAATGAAGGGTATTACAATGTGGTCAAGCGTAAGGGACTGCATATATAGAGAAAATAGTTTTTCAGACTCGGCTCGTGTTGGTGTAAGGTGGCTTACGTTTTCTTAGTGGTTCACGAGTATTTTGCTTGTTCCTTGTAAAAAGGGATGTGTCGGATGTTTGAAGTGATGGCAGGATAGTCTTATAGGTGCTTTGTTGTGATTTAATGATACTATTAAGTGATTTCTAAAGACGAGAGGGGTCTTTGGAGTGGCTGGGTGATGTTACAAAGACTTTCAGATTTCCGTTTTCCCTGTCTTAATTTTGTTGCCAATTCCGTTGTTTAGTTGTTGGAACCTCGCAATGGTATGTTTTGTGTCGTGTGTTTGGGGTGGGGGGGGAGTTGTGTTTGAGATTCGTGTTGTGTTTTGAGGCGAACGAACAGTCTACAGTATTAAGTTTGGGTTGTAATCTCTTCTGTTGCTTCGCGAAATGTCTTTTTGTCTGCGTTAACTAAGATGTTGAATTTCGAAATGTGTCTGTCAGTGTTGGCGATGGGTGCGTTATTTAATGTACTGAATTGCTGTTCATTTCTTTTGGTGAATTTTGTCCAGTTAGCTCTCTCGTAGTTTGAGTAGGTGATTTTACGTAATCGCACTTGTTTGGAATGTATTTGTGTAGTGATAATGAAAAGGAGTGTATGTGAAAGATCAGGTACCGTCCGTCAGGTGCTGAGTGAAAGAGTGGGCGAACAAAATGCGATGTCTGAGGAAGCGGGAGAGTGGTGTGCATGGTGTGGGGTGTAGATGTATTGTGAGGTGTCGTTGAGAATGTATATGTTGTTGAGCTTTGATGCAATGTCAAAGCCTCTGCGGTTTTTTTCAGTGTGTTCGTACAAGGAGGTGTTTTTAAAGTTAAAGTCACATCAGAGTTACGAGCAGATGTCTGTTAGGGAAAGGAGCTATGGGTTGTCCCGCGCCGATATGACGTGGAAGGTTTCAGGAGGAATATAGATTATACGGTTACTAATTTTTTGTTTAGGACCCGATTTACCACTAAGTGGCTGAATATCTTATGTGACGTCGTTCTGAAAAAAGTGATCGTGCTGTCTCTGGTGTGTCTTTGCAGAGAATGGATGTGTGAATGTACAGTCACTCATAAAAGAAAAGAACCCCCCGTGCGTTAGAGGCAATATAACTCGGGGTATTCAGTGTTGGTAACAGTGTATTTGACGTCAGCCATATGGGGGGATGAGGAGGGGTGTTTGAGTGGAGGGCGGAGTTAATCTGCACGAAACACTGCTTCAATCCACAATTCGAGTCAAACATACATTATATCTGACTTGTTATGTTGTCCTTCACACAAAATTAACTTTATGCTACAAGAACAAAGAACTTTCAGGTGATAACACAATCCCATACCCGAAACATTTATGCATTAATGCCGCACATGATGCAAATGAAACCCCCGGCCTCAAGGGTTAAATGAATGGGCTCGACACACTTGGAATGATCTTTGAATGAACTTCCCCCAAACGCAGCTTCATACCCCCACACCTGACGTCATTTACAGTGTTACCAGGACCGATATCATATTGGTTGAAAGGTGTCTTGGCCGGGGGGGTCGTTTCTTTAATGAGTGACTGTACGTAATGGAATTCCTACATAGTCACCAGTTCTGTCTGTGAGGATATGCAATCAATGTCCGATGTGTGGAGTTTTGTGTGTGCGTGTAACCTTTTTCTCTTGTAGAAGTGCAGTGTGTTGGTTGCCTTTGTGTAAAGGCTTTCAGTTTGTGGTGTTTTAGTGAGAAGGTAATCGACATTTACTTGGGGTATATTCATACTGCGTGTTCGGGGCGCCTTGCGTTCTGTGTTGTAGGTGTCGTGTTTGAGCGCAGGAACTGAGTTAGGGTGATAATGGTTGTGTGGGTTGGGAGGGAAGGGTGGGGTGTTGGAAAAAGTGGATGGAATTGTGTTTAAAGAGGCAATAGGAATGTTTGTGGATGTGTTTTACCTGTCACATACCCATGTGCTGTGGTTTTGGATGATGTTTGTAAGTTATCTGATACCTCTCTGATATTGTGGAGGTAAAGACAGGAAGGGGAACACAGGTGCATGATTTGGAGATGGAGCGGTGCGCGGTAAGATATAACGTTCCAATGTAAGGAAGAGAGTGGAGACGGAAAAAAAAAATTGTGAAGAGAAGGTACAGAGTGTTATGAAGGGCACATGGTTTGAAGGAGAAGACATAATGTGGATAGGAAGTACGGTAATAAGTTTGCAGAGAAGGAACGTGGAGGGAGGGTACATAAAATGAAAAAAAGATGGGAAGTAGAAGGAAAGTTATAAAGTGTGGAGCGAAAGACATAAAGCAGATGAAGGGTAGGCTAACAACTACGGAGAGAGGGAAGAGAGTGGTGAGGAAGGGAAGAAGTAAATGGACGGGTACACAGGGTGTGGAGCGTCGGGAGTATAGGGAACTTAAAGAGTAGAGAGAAGCTAAGTTAATGGAGGGGACATGGTACTAAGCGGAAGACATGTGCACAGTACATACTGTAGTAATGATTAAGGGAGGGAATGAAGAAAGGGTATAAGGAACTGAGTGGATTGGAAGCAAGAAGAGTAGGATTAAGAGAAAGCAGGGGATGGAAGGAGGGTATGCGCTACAGATAAAAGATAGGGAGTGGAAGAAAGAATACATACAGTAGTGTAGAACGGATTAGAGGGAGAGAGGGTTGACTTTGAAGGAATGATGGGAGAGGGAAATGGAAAGGGAGGGCTTGCAGGGAAAGATGGATGGGAGGGGAGTGACAGTGACCGAAGAGAAAGAGGTTTGGAAAGGGTGGGAGTGAGTTAGAGTGGGATAGAAGGGAAGAAGGTGGAGGGAGAGAGGGATGGAAAATTACGAAGTGAAGGGGGGGAAACTAGAAAATGAGGGGGAGAAATGAAAGAGGGATGAAAAAGGAAGGACAAAGGAATGGAAAAAGGGGGAGTGGAAAGAAGTATGGATGAAAAGGGTAGACATATAGGGAATGGGACGGGAAAGGAAGGGAGTGAGGGTTGAGACAGAGACACAAAGGGAAGGGCTGATGTAATTACAGGGGTATGAGGAAAGGTTAGGGAGGATTAGTAGGGGAAAAAATAGGGGAGAGGGGAGAGAATTATGGGAGACAGGGGAGAGAGGGAAGGGGGACAGCTGGGTGACTGATGTTGTGACTTGTGCAACCGACATGACCACAATTACTGATGCCATTACCACAAGCCCCACCATCATTGCTTCATTCTCCGCCACCATTACCAGACCCACTGTAACTCTTTCAACCAAAGCACGTCTTTATCTTATTCTGGCTAGGCAACGTACAGTTCAGTCCACGGTGTTTCTCTTTAGCGGAGGAAAATCATCGGCCGGTGATAATAATAGTAGTAGTAGTAGTAGTAGTAGTAGTAGTAATAATAATAATAATAATAATAATAATAATAATAATAAATAGTAGTAATAATAATAATTACAATAATAATAATAATAATAATACTAATAATAATAATAATAATGATAATATTAATACCAACAATAATAACAATAGTACAATAATAACAATCATTATCATCATCCGGACCTCCTTTCCCACCCTACGTCAGGGTAAGGAGTAGCAATGTCCAGACAGCCCAAATTTGTCCAGTCCAATGGGCCACGTTACCTTTCCCTCATCATTCAAGTCCCCGGAATCCCGGCTCTATCGGATACGCCAAAAACATTCACCACGTTCTGTAGCTTCACATAAACGTATCCAGCAGAGTCAATCCGGACGCTGCCAAGTTAAAAAGAGGTGCCAAATCCCTGATCATGCACTTCTTACAACATTCATCCCGCCAGCTCGATCTCTTGTTATTTTCATAGCTTCACCAACTTCCAAACCTCTCTTCCTCACTCATTCATCCACCATATCTCTCCACCTTCTCCTTGGCCTACCTCTCGTCATCCCTCCTTCAAATTCGCTCAGATAAACCTTTTTCACCACTCTATTATTATCCATTCTCTCCACATGACCATACCATCTTAGTACACTCTCTTCGATTCTGGTGCCCACAGACTTCCTCACTCCACATCTTTCACGAATCACGTAGTTTCGTATCCTATCCACTCTCTGTACTCCAGTACATTCCTCAGCAGTCCCAACTCCTCTGTTCATACCCTTCACTTTTCATTTTCATGCCACACCATAGTCTCACAGCCATATGTTAAAGTTGACACTAACACTCCTTCATGTAAGCCTCGTGCAGCTGCAACACGCAAGCCTCTGTTTCTTATCATTCAAGACCTTCATTGCACCAGCTACTTTTCTTCCTTGTTTCACTCTACTTTCCACTTCTTTTGCACATTTTCTTTTTTCTATCACTGTACCCAGGTATTTGAACTCTCTCACCAATTCCAGTCTCTCTCCATTCACTGTAACATCGCACTGGGAGTCACCTTCTCTCTCAAGAACCATCACCTTACTCATTTCTACATTTACTTTGAAGGTACGATGCTCACAGACATCAGCAAAACTCTGCACTAGCCTACCAAATACTTCTCTGGTATTAGCAAGTATCATTGCATCATCAGCATACAACAAATTTGAGATATTCCATCCATCACCCTTCATTGCCAACGCCATCCTTCTCTCCATTACTCGTGTTTTTACTTCTCTCATCACCCCATCCATATATATATTGAACAACCATGGGGACAACACACAACCTTGTCGCATGCCGACACCGATCGTGAACCATTTACTTGGATGTCGGTTAACCCTTACACATGCTTCACTACCATCATAAAAACTCTTGACGGCACCTAGCATCTTACCATCTATACTGCACATGGGCAAAACCTTCCACTATCCTTCTCTGTCCACTTTGTCGTATGCTTTTTCCAGATCCATAAATGCCATTAACACCTTATGGTCCTTCTCAGAAGCCCTTTCTGCTATCTGTCTCACTGCAAATATTTGATCCAAACGTCTTCTGCCACTCCTAAAGCCACCATGTTCATCACTCATTAGAACTTCTGATATCTCTCTTACATTCTGTGTAATAATTCTTCCATATACTTTCCCTCCATACTCAATAAACGTATGCCACGATAATTCTTGCACTCAGTTCGCTCACCTTTATTTTTGTATAGGGGTACGATCACGGCCTCTTTCCACTCTTTTCTTGCACAGTTTCACTCACCTACGTCTTCTTACATATCTCCAACAAGCACTTCATTCCACTCTCTCCACTACACTTAATCATCTCTGAATACACCTCGTCAACCTCAGCTGCTTTCCCATATTTGAGCCACTTCACAGCACTCTTCACCTGAGCGAGTGTCACGTCTCCTGGCACTGCATTCCTTCTCTGCAAACCCCCCAAACCAATCATATTTACAGCCACTCTGCCCTCTCTATTCTCACTCATCAGGCTTTCAAAATATTCTTTCCCTCTGGTCCTTACTTCATCCCCATGGGTTAATAATCTACCACCTACATCCTTCACACCATCACATTTCTTTCCACTTTCACTTCTTCATTTCCGTACCTCTTTCCAGAATAACTTCCTATTTTCAGAGTAGTTTGCATTCCTTTTTTTTTCCTAGATCATCATTTACCTCCTTCCTCTTCACAAGTCTGTTTACGTGCATCTTGCTCTCAATATATTCAGTTCTGATTTCAATTGAACCCCTCTTCTGTAACCACTTTAGCCACTTCTTCCTCTTTTCCTCCACTGCTCTCTTAACCTCATCATCCCACCATGCCCTACCTTTCTGCTTTGTTGTTACTTTTGCCACACTACATACTACTTCAGCATTCCTAACTAAGCAATCCTTATATGCATTTCACAGGCTGTCCAGATCCATTTCATTCCAATTCACTAATTCTAACTCCTCCACTACTTTGGTCCTGTATTCATCTGCCATTTCTTTGATCCTCAGCTTCTCAACTTTTAGTCATTCTCCCTGACTGCTCCTCTCTCTCCTGGTCCACCTAACTCTTCTCGGCTTGGTTTTGCATCCGACAATCATATGATCTGACAGACCTACACATCGTCCTCTCACTGCCACCGTATCAGTAACCATTCCCAGCATCGACCTGTCTACGAGCACGTAATCAAACAGGCTTCTTTTAGCACGATCCCCATTTTCTCTGTACCATGAATAATTATGTGCATCTTTGTGTCTGGAATACGAGTTACAAATGCACAAGCTCCTTTCCTGACACATCCTTCAGTCGCTTCCCGTTATCATTTTGTATTGGCACTCCATTATAACCCATTATGTTATTCTCAGGACCAGTGCCTACTCTTCCATTCATATCGCCCATTATGATCACTTTGTAGCTCCTGGGCATTTCTCCCACTGCTTCATCCAGCTCACCCCCAAACCTGTCTTTCTCTTTCTCTCTCACTTCTGTCCTTACATGGTGCATACGCTACAATCATCAACACTTTCACCTTTTCCAACTTGACATACATACACTTCGAGCTGAAACATTTGTAGTCTCTCATTCCACTCTGCCACACCTCATTCATTGACAAAGCAACTCATTCCCTGCATCTTCCTCGCCCATTCATGCCCTGTGTCACACATTTCACACCTTCCCACTCCTCCACTTCACACCCTATCATCTTTGTTTCACACGATGCCATCACGGCATATCTCGCACTCTTGAACACATTCACCACTTCCACGCTCTTGCTCTCATCATTCGCGCCTCTCACATTCCACATGGCCATGTGAATCTGCCAGTGTGGTTGGGGCCCTGGGTAGGTATTGGGCCCTCCAAGGCTCTCTGAAACATCTGCCATGATTAAGTGATTTTGGATAGGGATATCTAGGGGACACTCAACCCGGCCAAAAACCCCGGTAATATGGTTGCCACCCAGCGTAGTAAATGGTTTCCTGGGTACAGGAAACAATTTGGCTTATCATTCAGTGTAGAGATCATAAGGCATCCCTACACTGAGTGAGCGGATGATGGGCACCCCCTACCACGAATAATAATAACAATAATAATAATAATAATAATAAAGATAATAATAATAATAATAATAATAATAATAATAACTAGAACACAGTAAAATTGTTCAAGGACAATATTAATACTGAAACACTTCCCACCGCTGCTGCCTAGCCCAGAGCCTGTTGCTTGCCTTTGACTGCACAGATGGCTCTGTAGGAATACTTTGATGACTCTATCTTTAATCCTTCATGGAGAATTAGGTGAATCCGGGATATCCGGAGAAGGCCTTTTTTTTTTTTTTTTTTTTTTTTTTTTTTACCTCAGGAGATCTCAGAGAATAATCAACCGATTGAAACCAAACTCCTTTCTGTAATGCAACCTCCCTAAGGCTACATTATAGTACAATTTCACCTTGCACGCTTATGTGGTTTCTGAGATAGCATCCCGTAATCCTTTTCCTACATTCTGAATAGTATCCGACGATCCGGTTAAATGACTGCCATCATATTTAGCCAGGAAAAGCCTCAACCTGGGCGATTAACCTGACAAAGTTTGATGGCTCTAGGCCAAAGAGGCTCCTAGGAATGATAATTTACTTTGTAAGTGGAAAGAATAACAAGAATATTGACAAAAGTAAGAAGTTTCTCACAAGGATGTGGGAAGTTTTAATAACAGTATATGCTTCATCGGATGGAAAGGTACTATGGTTATATCGAACCCTTGATGTGCAAAGTCCTTTCCCTTATGTGGACAAAATTGTGTGGCGGTGTTACTAATTAAAAAAGTTACCAATGGATGAGTTGTTAGGATAAGATATTACCACTGTGCCCATACGGTGCGAGCCATCTTCAACAGAACTGCTGTTTAATTGTCAAGGGAATCATAATTAAACTGAAAGTAAACGCCATACCACAGAAGTGTGCTGCTATGTCCCTTTGGCAATCAATATTATTAACTATACTCTTACCGAAAACTGTTCTTATCGCTGAAGATTATCTTCTAGGTTAAGAAGACACTGAACATTCATACGAGAACAGAACGGAAACATAACCCACAGAAGAGAATAAATTTACCCACAAGTCCTGTATGGCAGATAATGCAGCTCCTTACATGAGTGCGGCGTGGAGGACAGCCGCGACTGAGGCAGCTGGGATTAAAAAACTAATTTGATTTTAAAAAGGAAAATGAAGACAATGGTTACAAGTAATCAGACTTATGTCGATTTCTTTGTGCAAGCTGTCATAATATATATATGGCGAATCTTCTCGTTGAGTGGGAGAGGATATATATATATATATATATATATATATATATATATATATATATATATATATATATATATATATATATATATATATATATATATATATATGAAACCTCAAAAAAAAAAAAATAAAGCATAAGTTAGATTTCAGGCATGGAATAAAATGGAATAAAGTTTGGGTTTGTCACGAAAATTATATTATATCAGTCCAGAAATTACGAATTATCTTTCACCACGCTGTGTAATCATATATATATATATATATATATATATATATATATATATATATATATATATATATATATATATATATATATATATATATATATATATATATATATATATACAGTATTGAAGGCGTCTTCTTTTATCCAAACTAACTGAACGGAAAGTTAGGCTAGGAGATTTTGGTCTTTGAATTGTTCGATAGGAATTAATGTTGGCCTTATAATTACTCTTTAGTGTCCTGACGGCAGATTGTACGGCGAAACATACACTACACTTACTATTGTTATCACCATTGCTCTTACGGTGAAAAGAATAAGACATGATTGCTCTCTCAAAAGGCTCGAAATCGATCACCGAATGGGACGCTTTGGAACAGTTTGATCGTCTTAATGATCTTTCGGAGGGCCCAAAGACAAAGCATACCTCACTATCATTATCTCACCTGTGTGTTAGCATGCATTCAATATGGTTGGAGAATATTAACAACGATGAGGCAACGTGACAAATTTTACTCGTAATAAGACTCATGGACCTCAGGGAACGGACTGTCAGTTACTAACCCAGAGTTGGGTTCATAAAGAAATAAATATGTGTCGATGCATGATTTACAGTCATTGGATCAGCTATATTTCCCTCAGTGATAATGGCCAATGACAAACATATTCTCATGTTTACATGGGGTTGGGAGATGAAAAGAGCACGGCACTTTGATCTCAACGGGGGCACATCAGAGGAGAATTGATCCCTCAGAAATAATTTCCTTCCACCTGTACCAAATAGTATCACGACAATAGCTTCGTCAACAGTCCCCTGCCAGTACTTTGTCCTACCTTCAGTACTTTCATTACTGCTCTAGCGTCAAAGAGTCTCCAGCCTTCTTGTACTCTTTGTTCGCGTCGCCGAATGTGTAGCTATTGCAATCATGTCAGTTTTCATACGTGTATGTATGTATGTATGTGCTATAACAAACTATTCATGAATGCCGGATTCAGTATGGATCCAAATTGGCATATAAACTGTGTGTGGGTTCGGAAAGAAATTATCCGATTTTGGTGCAAATCAATTCAAGGTCAAGGCTGCAGGTTAGGCTCAAATATTGGTGTTGCGCAGCTGCCATCTGCAGGTATTTTTTATTTTTTATTATCAGAACAGGAGGAAGAAAAACAAATGAATAAAAAAAAATAAGCTATACATCAGATTACAGGTGTCCTTAATTAATAATAAATCTGTAACAGTGGGACTTGAAGTTTGGGGGAAACCACTCTGGGAAAGTGAGTTCTAAAGTTTGGGGGGAAATCATTCTAGGGAAGCAAGTTACAAAGAGATGCAGTTCGGGGAATAAAAGAATTCTGATAGGCAGAAGTTTTGCAGTATGGCAGTGTGACAGTCCGGTCATGAGCGCTACCACATGCCCATGTAGCACGGGGAAGGCATGGAGGGATGGCACAATGGATGCAACTTCGTCTGAACATATATCTGTAAAATAGTGCAAGGGAGGCAGCATTCCTTCCTACTTGAAAGGGACGTAGTTCATTTGTAATAGTAGGCTTATTAAGTTTTTTTTTTTTTTTTCTGAATTCTGTTTAGTTGTTTTACTGCAACCTCCCCACATCTATTCCACAAGGGTGAGCAATATTCAGGCTGTAAAAGCAAATGACTCTTGTAAATTATAAGTAACTACTCGTCAGTGAAGAAGTTACAGACTCTCTGCAATACTGTAGTCCAAGTTTCTCTGAAGCGGTGTTAGCAATTGATCTAACATGGGAGGTCCAGCTGAGACAATTGTTAAGCGAAACACCGAGAATTTCAATACTTTTAGAGGTAGGAATATTAGTAGTATTGAAGGTAATATGGGAATCAGGCAATATGTGTCTATTAGTAAATTGTATATATTTGTTTTTCTCAGCATTAAGTGAGACAATGTTATTTTGTCCCAATTCAGTTATCTTAGACAAATCTTGATTGATGGAGACTGCTGTACTGAGTTATGAGTTAGAGATATTAAACTGTGAATGGGTGTTTAAATTTGAATGAACTGTGAAGTGTTGAGTCATATGAATATGAATGGATGGGATTATAGGTGACAGATAAGAGATCATCAATATGAATTAGGAATAGGGTTGGAGCCAGGACTGATCCTTGTGACACGCCGGCATTTAATCGAATGGAAATTGGAATATACATCATCTACTTTTACTCTTACCTTTCTGTCAATGAGATATGAGAAAATCAAAGGAGCAAAAGATGATAGGCCATAGCAAAGAAGTTTAGATAGCAGGGAACGATGCATGAGTTTCTCCATGTTGGCCAATTGACTGATTGATGGCATGAATCAGGAGATTTAGCATATCAACAGAGGATCTTTCGTGTCGAAAACCATACTGTTTATCATTATGTAAGTGGCTGGATTCAAGATGTTTAACTATGTGCCTATTAATTACAATCTCAAATACTTTCCAAGAGAAGATGTGATTGCTATTGATCGATAATCAGAAGGGTCAGAGGAACTTCCTTTCTTTGGAATTGGGTGGACATTGCCTTCTTTCCAAGAACTAGAGAATGAAGAAGTGCGTATGCATGGTCTGAATAAATTAGCTAGAACAGGAACAAGTTCTGGGGAGCACTTTTTCAAACAATTGGAGGAATTCCATCTGGACCTGGAGCTTTGTTGGTTGGTAAATTGTCTACAATGAATTTTATGTGTGTAGTCGGTATCTTAAATGGAGCAATTTCGGGAAAGTCAGGTTCTAGTACAGGGACGGTCTGGTTGACTTCCTCTAAGGTAGAATTCCTGGCAAGGATGTTCGCTTTACCACGTCATTTATAGTGTTACCATTTGAAGATTTTTGTGTGGGAATGGGTGATGACTTGTTAAAGTTATTATTGAAAGAACTGAAAGTTGATTAGAATATTTGGTTGTCATTAGAGTTGTTCAGTAGTGTGGATGTTTGGTTGTGAAGAAAGTATGATTTGGCTAGATTTATTACTGCATTTTCACGTTTTCTAGCAATCTTAAGTTGACTGAGCGATTCAGATGTTTTTTTTTATTTTAAGTAAGAGCTATATATTAAGGACTTCTGGGTTGTTGCTCTGGACTGTTAAACCATTTTGGGGAGTTAGATCTTTTAGTGAACTGTTGACTGAGTATGACCAATTCCATACCAGCTTGTATTAAGTCATTAATGTGAGAATGGGTAAAATTGATGTCACTGGAGAAGAAAGACAGCCATGACATATCAGCAAAATATATAATTTCTAAATCCCTTCCAGTCTGCCCTATCAAATTGCCATCATACCATCTGACAGGTTCAGAACGGAGAGGTTTAAGGGAACTGACTAATGAGGCTTTGATGAGACTGTGGTCAGAGGATCCAAGTGGTGACAGTGCTTCCATTCTCTACTGATCCGGATTATTTATGAGGAAAAGGTCAAAGAGATAGGCGTAATGGTCAAGATTATCTGGTATTCTGGTTGGTTGTTTTACCAATTGCATGAGATTAAGCTATTCTGCAAACAGCTCACATTCTATATTTAACTATCACATAAAAATATTCCATGTGACACTTTCCTTTCATACAGTCAGCAGGGAGGTATTGTCGAACTTGATCGTGATAATATGAAGTTGCCCTGACGACATGTGCTGGGTCCTGGGTTGGACTGATCCCTACACCCGCAAATAAGGCTGTATTCCACTGGGCGTGATGATTTACCTGCATCTATTCAGGGGTTGCTAATCGTACTAATAGTTTATTATTTTCTTGTACGTTAAATATGTACTGTATTGTATGTCAACGGAGTTTACATAGATACGATATGGTACCCAAGATGATTTTAACTGTAATTTATCAGAATTCGATGATAATGAATTTACACTTGGAAACCTCCTTAACTAATAAGAATACGGCCCTGAAAGCATCGCCTGTTGGAGCAAAGATTTGCTACATATCCCTCAAGTTGCTTTTGGATGCATTTTCGACACTGGCATAACATGGGAATTATTTCTTCTGCACTACAACTAGACATTTTACATATATATATATATATATATATATATATATATATATATATATATATATATATATATATATATATATATATATATATATATAATTCTCCATGCTCCATGTCTCTATAGGCCGCTAATGCTCTATCACTAAACTCTGTGACTTATTTGGAAATCAAAAAGCATATATAATTTTTTAATTATGCAAGCCTACAACTATACGAGTATTTTACATTCACACTGGTTAATGTCTGATAATTCAGGTAAATGGCAGAAATTATCATCATTAGGATCATCATCAGAACTTAACCCCTTAAGTCCTAATCGCATCAATTGATGCGATTTGAGTTTTATGCCAAGTTGCCTAATCGCATCAGTTGAACGCGGCCTGTAAAAAACCACGAAGCACTTGCTCCACCCCAGTTATGATGTACATGGCTTCAGGCCAATGAGAACTCGTCCCTGATGTGGCGTGAGGGGGGATCGGACCAACCCGGGTGGTGGGGAGGCACCCCCCTCTTGGCCGCTTCCATGCCACCCTCTACTCCACTCCCTCACGCCCTCCTTGTCCCCCATCACCTTCCCATCCCTCCACGCAACTGCATCTCTCCATCCACAACAACCTGCGTCCCTTCCCACTCTCTCTTGCCCCTACTCCCTCCCTGATGGCCTCGTCCCCTCCCCCAAACTCCACCCCATCTCTCCCTCCTTGTCCCTCACTGCCCTTCCAACCCCCAACAGGCTCCCGAGAGTCAGGCCTGATGTACGTACCTGTTTCACATTATTTCTACTTCTTCCCAAATTTTTACACCTCTCTATTCATTTCTCACTTCGTACCTACCAATTTATGTACGTATGTAGTTGGAGAATGCTGTACAATATGTTGTAATACATACGACGCATCTTATTTATTTTATTTTTTTTCTTCATTCTCCCTATCTGCCCAGATTAGCACCTCTGAGTAGTGTCCGTCTGTGTTAGTTTTCGAAAGACTTTGAGGCCTTGTAGGGCTACTCCCCGTACCTGTTTCATCTCCCCACACAAACACACCTGTTTTCATGGCTGGTGTGATAAATTCCAATGAAATGGAGAGTTTCCACAAGAGAATTTAGTTGTTGCCGAAACTGTAATGATAAGTGTAATGAAGTGTAGTGATCATGTGATAATTGTAATGGTGTGATAAATGTGTAACGAGAAGCTGGGACAGTAAAAAGAGAAATCGGAAACAAATTATTGCTTTTTTTTTTCCATTCTTATGCATGCATTTATAGCATTATTGAACTTTATTTTGATGTCCTTGATGGTTATAAACATTTATATGCGTCTGTGTTAGTTTTGGAATGACTATGAGGCCTTGTAGGGCTACTCCCCACATCTGTTTTATCTCCCCACACCTACATACACACCTGTTTTTATGTCTGGTATAACAAATCCCATTGAAATGGAGGGTTTCCACAAGAGAATATGGTTGTTGCCAAAATTTTTCTCTCCAAGTACCACCAAGGCCTTGTATGCCTACTCCCCACACTAGTTATCTCCCCACACCTACATACACACCTGTTTTCATGATAGACGTTACAGAACACAATGAAGTGCTTTCTTTTCATGCGAAAAGCTGGTTATTTCCAACCCCCGTACCTATAGGCCTACTCTCTACAGCCTGCTCTATCTCCCCACAGTCTAGTAATCTCCCCACACGTACATACACCTGTTTTCATGGTTGGTGTGACAAAACACTTTGAAATGACCTGTTTCAGTAAGAAAAATAGGTAGTTATCAAAATTTTCATGTTTTCGATTGTTTTCGAGGTGTAGCTATCATAAACTTTTTTTGAACTTTGACGCACGATTGTGCGGTTACCATTAGGCCTACGGGGGTACGAATTGCGTTGTCAGGTGTGTAAATTCTTCCTCTTTAGCCAGAACACAGTCAATTAGGCCTTGATGAAAGTCGCCAAAACAACCCTGAATTGCGGTTGTGGGAGGTACTCTGCCTGAAACAATTGCGGTCTTAAGGGCTCTGAGATTCCTATGTGGTGGAGAAATTAATCTGGAGCACTGCCCTTTGATCTCACTGATGAAGTTATTTACTGTAGATGTAGGAGGAAGTGCTAGATAAAATTTTTATCCTCTTACTGTATGTCACTGGAAGTATGAGACGTTTACTGTACATGTACCGGACAAAGCTTTGTTTTCTGTACAGCTGAGGGAACAGTCCTATCAAACGGAGGATAATAATATAGGCAAAACAGTTATTTCCAACACCTCCCCATATAATGAACAGACCTATCATTTTTTTTTTCTTTTTTAACGACAACTGTCTTGAATACCTCCATACGGCTGCTGAGGACATT
>NC_137054.1:22002311-22039811 GCF_032717465.1 Coenobita brevimanus | reverse complement strand
CATAAACATCCCTAGTGGAGTGTCATGTCCAGCGCTTGACCATATTCTAACCACTTTACCTTGCACCAAAACTGCCATCACTTCTCCGTGAATGTTGAGTTGTAATGAGTTTAACACAGTGTTGTTATTATGGACGAATGCTATGAAAGAGATGTGGGACCGTCTTATTTTCTTATTCTGTCACTGAGCTACAAGAAACAGGCTGCAAAAGGAAGAAAATCTCTGCCAAGGTAAAGTGGAAAAACTACTGTACATGGGAAAAGCATGGCCTTATTACCGTTGTGTACTCAGATTATTTTTTATCACATTCATGATTGCTGTTATCTGTTCCAGAGAGGTTGCCCCATGTAACCTGATGTTTTACTCTAAGTCATAGTCTATTAATTCCTATTTAGGTTTACAGGATTTTGTTAGTTTCCGTATTTAATAGGTGCTTAAAAAAAAAAATGTTCGAGGAAAAACATTGCCTGTTAATTCATTTATTACATGATAAATTGGGTTGTACAGCAAATCTGATTGTAAAGTGGTGGGTATGTCATAAGCTGTATTGAAAGGCAAAAAACGTAAGACAGAGTGATAAGGGAAGCAATAAAGGGGTGAACGATAAAGATGGCAGAATGCTGGTAGTGAAGGGAAAAAATGGCAGATGGAGAGACCACTTAAAAGAATTATTGAATATAGTGAACGGAAGTAGCTCAAGTACAAGTTGTTGAGGAAAGATGGGAGAATAAATATAAGTAGGGAGGAAGAGATTAGTAGAATGGAGGTATCTGAGGCAATGAAGAAAACCAAAATGGGGAAAACCCTAGGAACTGGTTGACTTTGAGGTGAAGTGTTGAGTTATGCAGGCGAGTTAGTGACTGAATGGATATGGAAGAAGTTATTGGCTTGGAAGAAATGTAGGGTTTGATGGACTGGAAGTCAGATATAACTGTTCCTTGTACAAAGAAAAGTGGGAAGGAGAAATGTGTGGCAATCACAGGGATATTTGTCTTCTCAGTGTAATAGAAAAACATAAACTGTAGAGTACTTATCGATAGAGTTAGGGAAATTACCTAGCAATTAGTTAGGAAAGAACAAGGGTGTTTAAGGAAGGGAAGAGGCTGTGTAGATCAGATATTTATTCTAAGATGTTCAATGAAAAGGCATCTTTGGATGTGAAAGCGGTTCTATGAAAGTAACATATGATAAGAGTTGACAGATAGGGCATTTGAGAGGTATTAAAATATATGGAGCAGATGCTTTAATGTTAGGAGTGTACGTAAGGGCATTTAGGCTGCAGTGAGTGAGTATAGTGAACGAGAATTCATCGATCTGAGTGTTGGACAAAACAGAGAAGTGTCATGTTTCTGTGGTTTTTCAATTTCTATATGGGTGGACTTATAACAGTGACACTAGGCACGGCAAGGAATGTTGAAGAACTTTTAATGAGAAAGGATGGGATGTGAAAACTTCCTATACTGTGGTTTGGAGACGATACGTATTATATAGTGAAGATGAATATGAGCTGCAAGGATTGGTGAGTGAGTTTGGGAATGTATGTCAGAAACGGAATCTAAAACTGAATGTAGATAAACATAAAGCTATGGTCGCTGAGAGAACTTAGGTCACGGCATATAGTGAGGCTGGATGTTCAGGAAATAAAGAACGTGAGTGCACCTAAGTCCTCAGGAAGTTTGATGAGCAAGAATGGAAGTTTAGAGAATGAATAGAGCATGGAAGAGCAAAAAAAAGTCACTACGTGACAGAACTGTGATCTCCATTCTAATATACGGAAGGAAGCTTGGACCTTGTCGGTAGGACAAAAATTATAGCTGAGAATACTGGAAATGAGTTATTTGAGAGGAATGTGTGGGATTTCTTGAGGAGACAGACGAGCAAATGAGGAAGTAAGGAAATGTTGCTGTGTTGATGTGATATGATTCAAAATGTTCATTAAGAGAAATACTTTGAGATGGTTTGGCCATGTGGAGTGAATGGAGAATGAGGGACTGACTAGAAGAATGTGTATGAATTAGGTGGAGAGGGAGAGGGAAGTAGACCAAAGATGAAATGAAGTGATGGAGTGGGGAGAGATATATGTGATGGGGGAGTGTGACTTGGAGAGAGGAAATCCAAATGGCACAGGACAGGGCCACGTGGAGGCGATTTGATATCGCCATCCATAACAGATTTAAGGGGTCTGGCAATAGACAGATAGATAGACATTAATTCTGTATTTTCTATTTGTGGTTGACATTTACTCAGTCGTAGTCAAGCCACATTAAACCTGTACATATAGCAAGTTTGCGTTTAGTCGGATAAGGAATAATTTACTGTCATATGACACGTGAAACTGAGAGCACATGCATGCACTATGTAATACCATTCTTCTTACTTCCTCAGCAGTTTAGCATTTCGCAAGAGGTCCACTGAGAACTGTTCCTTGTTTTGGGAAGGATTAGGCAACAATAGCAACAAAAAAAAAAGGAGTACGCTATGCTATGTTGCCACCTTTGCGTAGCATGTGAAAAGATAAATTGTTGATACTCTTTGCAGTTTTCAGAGTATTGTTATGTTACTGGTATGAACCCACAGTGTGAGCACTGGGTAACAATGAAGGATACGACTACAGTTCAACAAGAACTCACTTAAAATTTAGTCACAGTAGGAATCTGATGTCAGACTCAGTGGTCCATACATCTCACACTGGGTGATCAACAGGGTAACCACTGAACCAGGGTGGTTCCAGCTGCTGTGTATGCAAACTTAACCCTACACTATACTGATGTCTTTCTTTGGCTGTAAAATGAATCTATGAATGTCTGCAAGAATAAAGTATAAACATGTTATATAAGTGACAGAATATATTGGATATTTTTAACTGCTGCAGTAGACAGACCTATCTTGAAATGAATACAACCGTCCAGAGGTAACCAGAATCAAATACCAAGTACGTCATCGTATTAAGAATATTAAATGTTTCAGTGGTGGAAGAATGGATGGAAAGTTCACTCACTGCGTAATCAAATAAAGAGTTGTACCCGCATATAGTTTGCATGTTCCTCCTCCTGGATCTTGCCCACTCCATTAAGTTGTTGCTGGTTATGGTGGTGGTTGTGCGAACCTAGGCTCATCTGAACATGAATCCGGTGGACTGCAAGCTTAAACTACCCTTCTAAGGCAGTTCACCTTCTTTTCCGGGGAGAGGGAAGAAACTGAGGGACGTTTGTAAAACTAGCCACCCCAATGTCTGTCGATGCCATCGCATGAATATGTCTTTATGCTGCACAGCCCCGTTTATATTAATGGGAAATAGGGTGGGATGATGATGGTGTTCACTTTCATCATCACCATCATCATAAAGGGGATGAAGATTAACGAAGCAAATGATGCATTTGATAGTGGCAATGGTGATGACAGTGTTGATGACTTTGGTAATTAAAATGATGATTGTGATTATGATGAAGAATAAGTGGATGAGGACGAAGATGAGTAATAACGATGGTGATGATGATGATGATGATGATGATGATGATGATGGTGGTGGTGGTGATGATGCTGAATACTAGCCTAACGATAATGATGATTCCACATACATCCTTATTTACTCCACTATCCACACCTCTCTTCCAGACTACCACTACCACTGCCACCACCATAAACACCCTCCTTTTCATGCCTCCGCTCTCCTGCCTCACCTGCGCTCTCCTCACTACCACAACTACCACAATTACCACCATTCCAGTTAAAGTTAATTGTGTTGCTCGTTTTTGTCGTCCAACTGTCAGAGGTCGTGAGTGTCTTTATGGCCCTCTATTTGCATGTTTGTGATTGTGCCGTGTTTGTGAGCCTGTGTGTTGTGCGTGTGGGCATTAGACAGGATTGTTTGAAATATTTATTGATATGTTTATTCGTGTTAAAAATGTATGGGGATAGTGAATGCTTATGTTCCCTCTCGAGGTTTACGACAAGGAACAATATGTATGTGACTATTCCAGTGGCTCCCAGGGTTCCTGTTTGCAGGGTGTTGTTAGATGGATACGTAGCATATCGTTCTCCGCCTATTTTCCTTCCGCCTATTGGCTTGTAGCCGCGAAGTGACAATGTAGGTCTGAAAGCTGGGGTTATCCCTTTTGCTAACTTCTGAAAGGACCAACACCACAGTAGGATATGTATCTGTGTGTTTGATCGTGTTATGTGTGTGTGTGTGTGTGTGTGTGTGTGTGTGTGTGTGTGTGTGTGTGCTTGTGTGCCTGCGTACGTGCATGTGTGTTTGTGTGCGTATGTGCGGGAGTGTGCGTATGTGAGGTGGTCATTTTTTCATACATCTGACTTAGGACAACAGTTACAAAGGCCATTTCCGAAGCCCTGCATTCCGTCTATGACGCATCAACAGAGAAGTGGTGATGCCCTGCCGCCCTCACGTGTCACCTGCCACTTGGCCACTAATATCCACCATCCCTATTGTGAGGCGCTGGGGATACCACATTCAGATCCGATGTTATGGTACTACTGGGAGTGCTTTTATGACTTGTCGGTGAGGCTGTGTGTGTGTGTGTGTGTGTGTGTGTGTGTGTGTGTGTGTGTGTGTGTGTGTGTGTGTGTGTGTGTGTGTGTGCGCGCGCGCGTAAAGTATGGGATGAGTGCATGATTAATGTTCCCAGCTTACTAGTACATCCATTCATTATGCCCTGCTGTACCCGACAGTGAAAAACCTTTTTACAGTGAATCATGGCCTGATTTATTTTGATTTGGTTTGTCAGTTCATTATACGGGAATTTACCATCAAACTGTGTATGCTTTTCCTGCATACTGCGCTAATGGTTACTCTCTTATCCTTTGTTTTTATCAGCCGTTTCAGAATGATGATTTCTTCTATATTTTATGCTCGCTATCGTCATGTATCTTTATGTAGCTCAGGAAAGCCGCTGCATCTCTAGGATTCAGGCTGTTTGTAAGTCACTGTGTGATAGCTTCTAAACTCGGAGCTCAACTCCAGTGAAATTTTGCGAAGCCCTATTTTATGAACCTAATGCACCCCCCACGTCGTACTTTATTACCTCGCCTGGACGGAGTCAGAAGAGGTATTGTTTTTGTTCAAGTTTCTTTGTTTGTTTGTTTCTTTGTTTGTTAGGAACATTACGGAATAACGGCTGAATGAAATTACATGAGACTTTCAGGATATGTGGGCACTGGTCCCAAAAGAAAGTTATTAAATTTTGGAAGTAATCGAGTGACCCTGAGGGGTCAAATTTAAGGTCACGGATTTTCAGAGAGCTATAACTTGAGACTAGTTGAAGATAGAAATATTTTTTATTCTCATCATACTGAAATTCCCATAGGGGGTTTCATTTAGCGTCAAGATCTATGACCTTGAGTGACCTTGAAAGGTGAAACTCAAGGTTATGGATATTCAGAGGGCTATAACTCGAAACTGGTTGCAAATAGATATTTACTAATCATCGACGTAAATGAAGTCCAAATGTGGGCTGTTAATTGGTACCATGACCTTTGGCCTTAAGTGACCTTGAAAGGTCAAACTAAAGGTCACGGATATTCAGGGAGCTATTACTCGAATCTGGTTTAAGATGGAGAATTTACTATTATTAGGATACAGGAATTCTTTTATGGGTTTTCATTTGACACCATGACCTTTGACTTTGAGCGACCCTGAAAGAATAAATGCAAGATCACTGATTTTCAGATGGCTATAACTTGAAAAAGGTTGAAAATAAAATTACTGCTGTCGGGCGTTTTTTGTTGTGCCTGGCATCACTTGTTTTGTTCTAATCCTGCTTTCATAATACAGTTTTGTGCAATTTTGTCAACGCTTTTCGCACTGAAGAGATGAAAATTATAACGGGAGAACTCTCAGCGTTGACAGAAAGGTGACGATCTATATTATTGGTAATTGTTTTATCAGCGTATTGAGTGTCGTATTAAATGTTATGGTAACTGTTTCAGGCATTTTTTTTTTTTTTTTACTTGTTAGGGTCCCCGGAGGTCCCAACTGGTCTACCACAGTCTAGATCGTTAAGCCATAGCAGACCACACTACAGTTGGTTTCTGGCAACGTTCTCCATGACATAATAACTTTCGGTACCTATCTGGGTTCGAACGGTGGCATTATAGATCTGGCTTTCTCCAATATGAGATTTATACCGCCGTGCTTTTGGGGTCCATAATAGCAGATTCAAGGCGTACAGCATGGGTAAACTAATATCAGTGGGATATCTGAAGTCGTGCAAGAGTCAATAGCCAGCTTAGACGTGTTTAATTATCCTTGTCTGGATAGAGATACCTTGTTTTGTACGGTATCATTCTCGTGCATGAAACATTAAAGTCAAGAAGGCATATTAACCACCACAGAGCTAGTAGTCAGTAACACAGACACACGGGCTTTGATAAAATTCTTGTCATCACATCAGCTTTGCATTAACCTGAGTACTATATGTGTTCTCTTAATAAAACTGTCAGTCGGTTGCAAAAATAAAAGGGAAACTACGTCAGCGTAATGATGATGTATGTGGAAATTTTTTTCTAACGTTTTCACTGAAAGGGGCGTCCATTAAGCCGAGATAATTGTCCCAGGGTAGCAAGGATACGCAAAACAAGTCAATATCGTAGTCGGGAGTTTAATCTTAGCAATGGTGAATGAAATAAGTTATCGTCGTACTCCATGGTTTAATCTCACGTGTACTCAAGCACAGGACAAACAATAGAGTTAAGCAAACAATCCCAACATGTAATCACCAAGACAGACACATATAAGTCAACACACACAAACAAACACACACAGCCGCATTAATACAGGTCGAGAAGCGGAGTAAGAGAGCAAAGCTGGAGAGGGGGGCAGTTGTGTAAGAGAGGGGGTTAGGGGGCGGCAGAACAAGAGAGAGGGCTGGAGAAGTGAATGGTAAGAGAGTGGATCTGGGAGGGAGGGAACTGAGGAAGAAAGGGGGGCAAAGGTGGAGAGAAGAGGAGGAAAAGAGGGGAGCAGGACTAGAGCCAGGAGTTCGAGAGGGCCCAAGGGTGGAAAACAATAGGTAAGAGAGGAGGGTTGAAGAGAGGAAATAGGGTAAAAGAGGTGGGTGAGTGGAGGAGGGGGGGTGGCGGAGTACGAATGGAAGTGATGGAGGTGGCAGTGGAATAAGAGGGGGAAGCAAAGTAAGAGAGGGAGGCGAGTGGGGCAGCCAAGCAAGCAGGGGGAAGGGAAGGGGAGCGGAGTAAGTGATGAGAGATTGGAGCGAGAATCGATAGCGGAGTAAGAGAGGGAGACATGAGGAGCTAGAAGGAAAGGATGGAGAGTGGTAGAGGAGAGGGTGATACGGTAGGCGTAGAGGTGTAAGAGACTGAGTCAGGGGACGGGGAAGAGAGAAGAAGGGGGCTAGAGAAAGGTGAAAGGGAGTAGCGGGGTTAAAGAATTGGAGGGGGGGGGGGCAACAGAGTGAGAGAGGAACTAGTGAGCTGGGGGGGGGGGGCAGGGAAGTAAGAGAAAAGGGACAGTGGTGTCTGGAGAGCGATGTGGTGGGGAAGGTCGGAGTAGGCGAGGAAGAGAGAAAGGAGAGGATGAGAAAAAGAAGTATAAGAGGAGGGCATGGGAGTGGAGGAAGCATAGTAAGAGAGGAGGGCAGTTGAGATGGGGCAGGGGTGGTGAAAAAGGAGGGCGAGGGAAGGGGAGACAACTGAGTAGGAGAAACGAAGAAGAGAAAGAAACTGGATGGATGGGCAGAGAAGTGGGAGAGGGAACAAGGGAAGAGGCGAGTGGAATAAGAGAGTGGGAAAGGGCGGAGGGGAGAGGGGGCAACAGGTGGGAGGGGTGAGGTAAAAGATGCGGGCCCACACAATCTCATTACCACACATACCTTTTTGTCGACCTCCCGTCTCTCCTTTCTTTCCTCCCCCCTCCCCCTTCTCTCTCTCTCTCTCCTTTTCTTCCTTTTTTGCCCTCCTTCCGGCCTTATTCTCTCCCCTTCTACCGCCTGCCATTCCTTCTTTCCTGACTTCATTCCTGTCCTCCTTTGGGCTTCCTGCCTCCCTCCCTCTCTCTTTATCTTCCTTCCTGGCTGTCTGCCTATCTTCGTAATTTTCTTTCTTCCTTTTTTTCTTCCTAATTACTTTTACCTTCCAACTATTGTTCTCTCTTTCTTGTTTCTGTGTTTATTTATCCCTCATTTCAGTCTTTCTTCTTCTTTCTTGAGGACACCCATTATTCCTCCCCGTTGTTCCTCCCTTTTCTGGTCACTCTCATTCCTCTCTCAGGTGGGTATCTCTTCCTATTATTTTGCTTTCCTTTCTGTGGACCGCACTTTTCCCTTTTCACACCCTCATACCTCTTTGCCTTCCTTCCTACTTCGTTACCTTCCCACCATCCGTCCTTCATTCATTCCTCCATCCTCCCTCTCTTCCTTTATTCTCTCTTATAGTCTAATCCTTCCCTCTCTCCCTTCTTACCTTCTTACCGGTCTCCCTTCCTCCTTACCCTTCATCTTTCCTACCTCATTTATTCCTTCCTACCGCCTTTCAGTTGTATCTCCCCCTTCCTCCCTCCCGTTTCTTTACCCTCCTATTTCACTTTCCTGCCTACTTCTTTACTTTCCTACCTCCTCCTTCCCTAGCCCTATTCCTTTATCTTCATTCCTACCTCCTCTCCACCCTAACTCTTTATCTTCATTCCTACCCGCCTCTTTTCCTATCTCTCTTCCCACCTTCTTACCCCTCCTTAATGTCGACCAACCGACTTACTTCTCTCTCTACCTACCTACCATCCAGGTGATTACCTTTTCTGCCTACATTCTTTCCACCCTAATTGCTCTCATCCCTTCCTTCCCTCTCTTAACTTTTCCGCTGCCCTTCCTTCCTACCCCTCTCTCTCCAGTTGTACTTATCTTCGCTCACGTCTAGTTTCTTTGCTTCCTTTCTACCCACTCCTTTTAACACAGTTTTTAACATACTCTGTGCTTCTGTTATCCATTTTTTCCTGTACTCATCTCCTTTCATATTGCATTTTTGTCAATCTTGTTTCTCTTTAATTATCCTGTCTTCCTCTTAAACCCTTATTTTTATTTATTCTGTCCCTTTTGCAACATTTTGTCATATTTTTATCCTGCCTTCCTGCCTGCCTACCCTCCGTTCTGATATCTTTTCACTCTCCCCGTCTCCCTGTCTCTTTATGTCCTTCCCATTAATTTTTGTCTTTATGCCCGTGTGAATTCATTTTTCCCCTCCATTGTGTCCGCAATCCATATCTTTTTCACTCATTCTCATCATTTGTGTTTTATGGTCCGTGTCTCCTCTATTTTTATTGCCATTTTGATTCTAATTCTTGACATCCCCCTGTCAGTCTCCTTCCTTTCCTGCTATGTTCTCTGTTCATCCTTCATCAAATCTTTACCTCTCTTCAACTTTCTTCTGTTTCTGTGAAATGCTTTACCATTTTGATATTTTAGCTTTCACCATTCTCTGCCAGTGTCTCTCCTTTTTTTCTTCTCTCTCTCTTTCCTTCTCACTTTCTTACATCTCTCTTTCCTTCATTTTCGCTGATCTCGCTAATCTTCTCTCTATATATGCATGAATTTGGGAGATTCCTTAGTAAAAAAGTAAAAGACATTCAAAAAAGAAAAAAAATAATCAACGCCAGAGTTCTCTTTAGCAGAGAATAAACACTGTAAAACGAGATAGAAATAATGCAGAACGAGGAAAAAACAGACCTCATTTAATTAAAAAGGCTAACAATTACTCTTTGTCAGGGTACCTTCTTTTCTTTCTGGCTCCATTTCTTCCCTTCTGTCTGCTCCTTACAACTACTTTTATCACATTTCCTTGTAGCTGTCTTCATTTGCATATTCTTGACTTGCCCTCCCGTACTAAAATGATCTCTCTTTACTATCCTCACTTTTTTTTATCCATTCTTTGTCTCCTCCCTTTCGTCAGTCATCTATCCATTCTTGATCTTTTCCTACTTCCTACTTCTTTCTCCTGTGCATATCGTTATGTATCCATCTCTCTTCCTTTCATCTGTTTCCCTTCCTTTCTACATTTCTTCTGTTCTTCATCACCTCTACATTGTACAGAATATGTGTTCATTCCATTTTTTTTTTTAAATCTCTGTCTACCCCACCCCTTTCTTTCTGCACGTCTCCCTTCCCTTCTATGTCCTCTTGCCTCCTCCTCTTCTCTTCTTATTTGTATCTTCGCCTCCCTCCATCTCTTTCCCTTGTTTCTCCTTGTTACCCGACCTTCTCCCCCTCCCTTTTTATCTCGTTATCTGTCTCTCTTTCCACCTCCTCGGGTTGCATATTTTGTCTCCGCCCTTTCTCTGTGCCTTCTTTCCCACCAACTCTCCTCGACTAACTTTCGTACCTCTTTTCTACTAACTTTTCCTCCTTGTTTCCTACCATACTATCCAATCAACTTTCTAATTAACATTCTTATCAGCTTCCAAATAAACTCTCTGACCACCTTTCCAACCAATAACCCAAAAATGTAATACTAATTTCCCAGCCAGATTTCCTACAAATTTCCTAAGTATCTTGTGTGGCAGCTATTCTACAAACAGACGGATTAACTTCCCGACCAGCTTTCACTCCTCCCAACATTCCAGCCCTCCTACAATCCAGCTTTCTGTTCCAGCTCTCCAACCAACATTGTAACCAGCTTACCAACCATCATTTCTACTAACTATCCTAAAAATTTCCCGAACAATTCTCAAACCAACCATCCGCCCAACTTCTTTGCAAACATCCTACCAAATCCCAAAGCATCTTATCTCACAACTCTCCTACCAGCTTTCCTTTTAACATTCCAACTAACTTGCCGAACGTCTTACCAAACAACTTCCCAACCAGCTTTCCTACCAGCTGTCCCACTAGTTTCCTAACAAACTTTCCCCAAACTTCCCAGTCAACTTTGAAAGCAGTTTTTCCACAACTTCCATACCACCTTTCGACCATCTCTCCGCCAACCATCCCCCAGCTTCCTGCCAATCTTCCAACCGTTTTTTCTTAGCAACTTTCCTTCCCCCACACTAACAACTCATTTTCTGCCTATTCACTTTGCCACCCAGTTTCTGTGTGTTGCCCTGCTCCTTGCTGCTTCAATGTTCACTGGCTGTTTACCCTGGAATCCAATTTGCAACTGTGTGTGTGTATGCCCGTTAGACTTAGATGCGTATTCTGGTACGTTAAGGAGGCCTCCTAGCTCTCCTTCCTTCGAGGCTTATCCACAAATTGCATCTTATTATTCCCTTTCCTGATATATATCTATCTATCTATATATATATATATATATATATATATATATATATATATATATATATATATATATATATATATATATATTGCATATGTGTGTGTATGTGTGTGTATGTGTGTGTGTGTGTGTGTGTGTGTGTGTGTTTGTGGGTGGGTGGGTGGGTGGGTGTGGGTGTGTATTTCTATAATCAACATGTATTCCATAAACTGCATACTATCGAATATCAACCTCTTCAGTCCGATGATGTATTTTTTTTTTTTTAATGAAGCCACTACGATTTTTTTTTTTTTTTTTTTTTTTTAGGTTATGGAAGATTTCTTCCAGTGATGAGGAAACTGAAGACTGTATCAAACATTTCCTGTTCGGATAGTTTATTCATAAGCTGAGTAAAAGCATCTTGCGATAGGAAGAATAAATCTGTAGAATACATCACGGGATTCAGTGGGTTTACGCGCCACATGCGGAAATATACTGACAAAAGGAAGGGTGTTAAAAAGCCTCCTAAACCGACGAAAAAACAGATCAACGGCGCCAGTCGGGGTGGAGGGCAGGTGCTGTGTACAAAAGTTTGACCTAATCCTAAAACCTCAGAATGTTTACCAGTGGCGAGTGAAATCGTATGACCTTGGTCAGAGTGAGATAGATAAGTCATCCCTAAAGGTTGAATGATTAAGAAACAGCTACAAAACTACATTATATGCCGGTAACGCTACCAAAGCCAAATGCCAGTCACCAGTCTTTACATGGCAATGATGGCATTGTACTAAGGGAGTAAACGTGCATAGGTTTACCTGTGTTACTGTTGAAATAAATTACCACTGAGATGTTTCATCATTTTCTATGTCTATGATTCCCTTTTCCTACGAAAGTCTCCGTTGAAATTTTTCTATTGCAAGTGGAGGTGAAAAAGGGATAGATTTATGGCTGTCGAATGCACGGGGGCTAGTAGGGCAGACAGTCTATTTTTAGTGCGTCTCCGTTTTCCCTAGAATCGGTTATGTTTTCAATTCACGTTCCCTCCAAACTTTTCCACTGAGTCTTTCAGTGTTTTTCTAACATAGAGATCTAATCCTGTAGAAAAGGTATGGCTTCTGCATGTAGAGATTAATGTATGTGCTGATGTCGGCAAATTGTATTTCCATCAAAGCCCAACATCATTTTTGTGTCATATTTCCTCAGACTACCTGCATCTCCAGTAACTCCATTGTCTTCCTACCTCCATTTTCCCTCCCCTCCTCGTCATCACTCCTCTCTTTTCTTTCCCTCCCCTTTCATCTCCCTGACCCTCCTTTACATCCACCAGCCGTCCCTGAAAATTCGTCTTTCTTTTCTCTCCCTCCCTTAATGTCGGTCTAATGAGCCTGCCCCCCCTCCTTGCCTCCCCTCCTCTCAACCCTCCCCTACCCCCCCCGTCTCTCTCTCTCTCTCTCTCTCTCTCTCTCTCTCTCTCTCTCACACACACACACACACACACACACACACACACACATTTCCCATTTCCTTCCCTTATAATATCTTCACTTTCATCTTATTTTCCCACTGACTTTCCGTTGCTTATTCAATCTATTCTGTTATACAAAGAGTAAGGTTAAGCCTCTGTTGCCAGGTTACTTTTCATAAACATTTTCTCAATTTTCATTTTTGCTTTGATTTCTTGACTCTGACCCACTTCGCTCCGATAGCGCAAGTTTGTCATTCTTTTTGCTGCCACCAGACGACATTGTTTAGCCTCGAGAGTCCCGTGGTAATGAAGGGGTTAAATAATTATATATCTAACCCCTCCAGTTCTGTGCATCTCTCTTAAGTTGAATATGATCGTCTGGAGGTAACAAGAAACAAATAAAATTGATGTCCCAGTGCTAACGGTTTAACAGGTTCAACAATATTCCATGACATCTCCTTTGCAGTTTATACTTATGACCCCCGGATGTGTTCATTCTATTCAGGGGAGAACATCTGTGGTGAAGAGGGGAGTAACAATATCTATTTATGCCATCCTGCCCCAGAGGTAAATAATATCGTTTTGCAGAAGAAAGAATATGATGGAATGAAAAAGGTCCTGATCGTAAGTAGGTTTATTAACTCTATACCGGTATGTCTGCATCTCAGATGATTTTATTCGTTTTAGGATGGAGTTTTTATAGTGGAGAGGTTATATAAAATCCAAATTTTTCAGCACGTCGATGTGTCTTTTCCAGGCTGAGTAAAATATTTGTCGTCATTTAGAAGTAATAATAACAAAAAAATATATATCCGATACGATGACATCCATTTCAAGTTATCCAATACGTAGTTACTCTTAGAAAATGTTGGGGGTGTGAACTTTCGTTATGCAGAGGTTAAAATTAATCAGTGAGATGAATAAAAATGTTAAGATCTAACTAAAAGTAGATATTGTAATGAGTGCCGTAATTTACATACGCAAATTACAGAAGCTCCCTTACTGAAATGGTTGTTAAGCGTTTCGTCCAGTACACAGCATAAGAATTTGCTGGGAATTCATGAAGCCCTTTATTAATGAAGGTCTTTCCAAGCTGAAAAAAATCACCTGCTAGGTAGCATGAACACAACATAAAAGACTTTAACGTGAAGAGGTTAACGGAGAATCAGACTAATCCTTTCAGTTCGAGAACTTTCCTGTGACTGAATGTAATAGCCAGCAGGTAGCAAGTCTATTAGTATTAAATATTAATATTGATAATAATAATAATAATAATAATAATAATAATAATAATAATAATAATGACAATAATAATAATAATGATAATAATAATAATAATAATAATAATAATAATAATAATAATAATAATAATAATACTATAATAATAATAATAATAATAATAATAATAATAATAATAAAAATAATATAATAATAATAATAATAATGATAATAATAATAATAATCTATCTATCTATTACCAGAAGCCTCAATCCCGTTCGGGGTGGCCACAAACAAATCGCCTCCACGTCGCCTTGTCCCTCGCCATTTCACTGCCCAGCTCCCAACTCACACCCCCCTCTCTCATATACCTCTCCAACCCATCCCTCCATCTCATCCTCGGCCTCCCCCTCCCTCTCCCCTCCTCCACCTCACTCACATACACTCTCTTCGTCAGTCTTTCACCCTCCATCCTCTCCATATGGCCAAACCACTTCAGTGTATTCCTCCTAACGCTTCCTATCGCATCCACATCCACACCACAATGCTCCTTTATATCCTCATTTGTCAGCCTATCTCTCCATGTGACTCCACAAGCTTCTCTTAAATAACTCATTTCCACTGCTCTCACTCTTGACTTGTGTCCTTCCAACAACGTCCAAGCTTCACTTCCATACGTTAGAGTTGGTATCACAATACTATCATGTAATAACTTTTTCACTTCCATGCTCACTTCCCTGTTTCCCATCACTGCTCTCAAGAAACCCGCAACCCCCCCTCCCTGCTGTACCCCCTCAAGCACTTCACCCTCCAAACCTCCATCCTTACTCATCACACTACCCAAGTACTCAAACGTACTCACATTTTCCAATTCCTCACCATTCAACCTCGCTGTACATTCACTGACTTCACCTCTATCAAAGACCATCACTTTACTCTTCCCTACATTCACCTTTAGATTCCGTTACTTACACACTTTCCCAAACTCATCCACCAAGCCCTGCGGCTCCCCTTCGTCTTCACTCAACAACACAGTATCATCTGCAAACAACAGTACAGGGAGTTTCCAAACACTACCCTCTCTCACCAGGGCCACTCCAACATCCACTACCCTACCATGTACCTCTTTTATTACCCCATCCATGTACAGATTGAACAACCATGGAGACATGACACATCCCTGTTTCAACACAACCTTCAAAGAGAAAAATTCACTCAGTTCACTATCCACACACACTGCAGCCTTAGCACCATCATACATACTCTTCATAGCATTCAACAACTTCCCATCTACTCCATAAATTCTTAATACTTTCCACAATCCTTGTCCATCCATCCTGTCATATGCTTTCTCCAAATCCATGAAAGCCGCATACAACTTGTTTCCCTTCTCTAAAATCTTTTCCACTAAAAATCTAAGAATGAATATCTGATCTACACAACCTCTTTCCTTCCTAAAGCCTCCCTGTTCTTCTCCAACTAATTCCTCTGTTCTTTCTCTAACTCTGTCAATAAGTATCCTACCATACACTTTTCCTATTATACTAAGAAGATAAATGCCCCTATGATTACCACACACTTCTTTTTCCCTTTTTCTTTTGTACAAGGGAATTATTATACCTGACTTCCAATCCTCCGGGACTCTACCTTCCTCCCAGGCCAATCTGCACATCTTCCACATCCATTCTACTACTATCTCTCCCCCATGCTTCAGCATTTCACCACACACTCCATCAATTCCAGGGGCTTTCCCCATTTTAACTTTCTTCGTTGCTTCCACAACTTCTAGCCTACTGATTTCTTCCTGTCTTCTCACCTCCCTCCTTCTCCCAGCCATTCCCCAGCCACTTATACTCGCATTACTTCCATCCTCTTTGTTCAGCAATTCCTTAAAGTGTTCTCTCCATCTGTTCACTTTTTCTCCCTTCTCCACTAGTAATCTACCATTTTTATCTTTCACTCCCCTGCTAACTTCACTTCTGCCCTGTCTTACTCTCTTCACCTCTTTCTAGAACATTTTCTTACAATCCCTCCACTTTTCACTCAAATCCCTTCCAAATTCCTCATCCATTCTCTTCTTACTCTCTCTTACTAATCTTTTTACCTCTCTCTTTCTTTCTACATATAACTCTCTCTTCTGTCACTCAACTTCTTCCACGCCCCTATTTCTCATCCATTCATTGTATGCTTTCTTCTTTTGTGCCACAGCCTGTCTCACCTCTTCATTCCACCACGCTGTTCATTGCACCCCCCTCCGTCTTCTCTTCATCCCACACACCACATCACATGCTGCATATATTTCTACTGTGAATATCCTGCACACACCTTCCACGTCCCCCATCTGGTCCAATTCATATTTGCCCAATCGTTCCTCCACTTCTCTCTTATATTCTGCCTTTTTCTCATCCTCTTGTAACCTTTCCACTCTCCTTGCAAATACTCCTTCTTCTTGCCCTTTTCTTCTTCTATTTCTCCATCTTATTTGGATCTTGATTCTGGCCACCACCAAGTAGAGGTCAGAAAGTCCACTCCCCCAGCCTCTATAAGCTCTTGCATCCATTACACATCTTCACATCCTTTCATCCACACACACATAATCAAACATTGCTTTCCTTTCATTCAGTTCACCACCCACCCTTCTCATCACTCGCCATGTATACCTGTGGATCATTTTAAGCCTGAAGAGAGTATTGGCTATCACCAACCCCCTCCCAGCACAAATGTCCACTAACGCACTCCCATTCTCATCTATCTCAGCAGGCACACCGCACTCACCAACTATTCCATCCACCTTCACATTCCCTACTTTACCATTCATATCACCGATCAAAAACACTCTCTCATTCCTTCCAAACTTTTCCATGCACACTTCCACATTTGTCCAGAACTCGTCTCTCACTCTGCTTGCACGATCTTGCATTGGCGCATACATGCACACAATCACCCACATTTGTATTCCAACTTTCAGACTTACCCACACAATCCTTGACCCAACTAATCCATACTCTCTTATGTTCTTCTTCCATCTTTTACTGACAACTATACGCACTCCTTCTTTTGCCCTCTTATTCTCACCTACTCCTGCACATATACCCCATCCATACTCCCATTCTCTCACACTCTCACCTCGCCATTTAGTTTCAGTTACTCCAAATACATCAACTTTCACACCTCAAGCACCTGGACAATCTCTCTCTCTCTTTCACTTCATCATTCGCACCTCTTACATTCCATGTTGCAATTAACATGTCCTTTGTCCGGTCCTTCATTGTTATCTTTTGGTCAGTCCTTATCCGAGGCTTCTTGTTCGTCTTTTTAGTTGTTTTCCGGGGAGGGGCACTAACCCTCCACCAACCCTTTTTGTCGCCTTGTACGACAAGCAGGGATACTGGGGGTGTATTCTTGAAAAAAAAAACCCTTACCCCCAGGGGTAGGGGGGTTTTCAATTATTATAATAATAATCTATCTATCTATAGCCGACGCCCTAATCCCGCAAAGGGTGGCCGCAGACAAAATGCCTCCAAGTCGCTCTTTCACCCACCATTTGACTACCCTCCCCCACGCTCACCCCTCCCCTCCCTCATATACGTCTCAACTCCATCCCCCCACCTTATCCTCTGTCTCCCCCTCCCTCTCCCTCGCTCCGTATCATCTACATATACCCTCTTAGTTAGTCTTTCACTCTCAATCCTCTCCACATGTCCAAACCACCTTAGTGTATTTCTCCTAATTTTCTCAATCACATCCACATCCACCCCACAACGTTCATTCACTTCATCATTCGTCAACCTGTACCTCCATGTCACTCCACATGCTCCTCTCACGTAACTCAGTTCCACTGCTCCTACTCTTGACTTGTTCCCCTCTAGCAAGGTCCACGCCTCGCTTCCATACGTCAGGGTATGGATCACAATACTGTCATGCAGTGACTTCTTACCTTCCATACTCACCTCCCTATTTCTCATCACCGCTTTCAGTGAACCAATAACCTTCCTTCCCTGCTGTACCCTTTCAAGCACTTCATCCCCAAAACTTCCATCCTTACTCATCACACTACCCAAGTACTTGAATCCACTCAAATTCTCCATATCCTCACCATCCAAGCTCACTGTGCATTCTGTGACTTCATTCCTCTCACACACAATAACTTTGTTCTTGTTTACATTAACTTTCAGATTCCTTTTCTTTTACACACTGCCTCAATTTCATTCATCAAACTTGCAGCTCCCATTCATCTTCACCCAACAATACTGTATCATCAGCAAACAGCAACACCTCACCCTCATTCAAAAGAGCCACCCCCAGATCCACTGCCCTACCTTGCATCTTCTTTACAACCCCATCCATGAATATATTAAACAGCCATGGAGACATCACATATTCCTGTTTCAGTCCCACATTTAAATCAAAGGACTCACTCTGTTCACCATCCAATTGCACCGTAGCCCAAGCTCGCTCTTACATACTCTTCACAGCACTCAGCAATTTCCCCTCCACTCTATATATTCTTAATATCTCCACATACCTTGCCTATCTACTCTGTCATATGCATTCTCCAAGTCCTTGAAGGCAGCATACATTTTCTTTCCCTTCTCTAGATACTTCTCCACTAAACATCTTAGAACAAATATCTGATCTACACACCCTTTACCTTTCCTAAATCCCCCTTGTTTTTCTCCAACTAGCTCCTCTGTTATGTGGCTAACCCTATCAATAAGTATTCTGTCATATATTTTTCCAGTCACACTAAGAATGCAAATGCCCCTATGGTTACCACATACTTCTCTCTCCTCTTTTCCTTTGTATAAAGGAACAATTATATCTGATTTCCAGTCCTCTGGAACCCTTCCCTCTTCCCAAGCCAATGTACACAACTTCCATATCCACTCCACAACAATCTCACCCCCATACTTGAGCATTTCACCACACACTCCATCAATTCCTGGGGCCTTTCCCATCTTGATCTTCTTCATTGCTTCAACTACTTCCGCCCTACTGATCTCTTCCTCCCTCCTTTCATCTCTTCTTCTCCCAGCCATACCCCAACCACTTATATCCACACCGCTCGCTCACTCTCTACATTCAACAAATCCTCAAAGTGCTCCTACCATCTCCTCATTTTCTCTCTCTTCTACACCAGCAATATATTATTTCCATCTTTCACTCCCCTACTATTTCCCCATACACAGTCTTATTTTCTTTACCTCCTTCCAAAACAATTTCTTATTCTCCCTCCATTTCACACTCAGATTCCTCTCAAACTCTTCATCCACTCTCTTCTTACTCTCCTTCACCAATCTCTTCACCTCCATTCTCCTGCCCACATATACCTCTCTTCTCTCTCTCACCTTCTCCCCTACCTATACTCGCTAGCTAGTCACTATATGCCCTCTTCTTTTTCTTAGTAGTAGTAGTAGTAGTAGTAGTAGTAGTACAGTAGTAGTAGTAGTTGTAGTAGTAGTAGTAATTGTAGTAGTAGCAGCAGTAGCAATAGAGTTGCTGCTACAACCTGTGCATCTATGCCAGACGCCTTAATCCCGTAAGAGGTGGCTTCAAAAAATTTCCTCCATGTCACCCGGTCCCCAGCCATTTCATTGCCCTGCTCCCAGCTCACACCCCTCTTTCTCATATACCTCTCCACTCCATCCCTCCATCTCATCCTTGGCCTCCCCCTCCCTCTCTTCCCCTCCACCTCATTCACATACCCTCTCCTTTTTAGTCTCTCACTCTCCATCCTCTCCACTGACGGATATTATCAAGGAATCATTTTTCCATCACTGACAAATGACCACATCCTCAAACGAGAAGAAAGGGATCATCTAGCATTACAACTCAGGATGGAAAGCCTTGGTATTATAAATCCAGCAGCCATGGCAGGCTAGGAGCATGGAAATTCACTTTGGCTTACCGAATCCCTGTCACAGAAGATGTGTTGTAACCAAGTTGAGAGGAGTGAAATCAAGCAACAACGGCAGAAAGATATAAGGACAGATAAAGAATGAGCGAACAACAACACAAAAGGTCCAGCTGCAGCACATACCCGAACATCCTACATCAGACCATTGCAGATGAGTTGAAATGGTACAGAAGGTTGGGGGAACAAATTGGCTGACAACCCTGCCTTTCAAGGCAAAAGGATTCCACTTCAACACACAAGAATTTATTGAAGTCATAGCCTTGACATATGGGTTGCCAGTAGAGAATCTACCTCAGGAGTGTGCCTGTGGCACAGTCTTTGATGCAAACCATGCAATGGTTTCCAAGAAGGGAGGCTTTGTGTGCATTCGATGTGATGAAGTACATGACTTCACTGCGATAATGCTACGGGAAGTATGCCATGACGCCACCACAGTGCCAGCTCTGCTCCCTCCAGACGGTGAACACTTCATCCACAGAAAAGCAAACACATCAAATGATGCAAGAGTGGATGTCAGTTTTCGAGGTTTCTGGAGATGTAGGCAAAAGGCTTTCCTCGACATTAGGATATCTGATCCTATGGCAGCATGTCCCGGCGAACTGTCTCAAAGCTGCACACAAGATGCATGAACAAGAAAAAAATGAAAACAGAAACTATCAAGAAACGATCTAACATGTGGACCACGGTTGAACCACTCCCTCTTGTGTCCACAACGTCAGGTGGGATGGGTCCAGAAGAGAAGAGATTCTACTCGAGACTGGCAGATGTTCTATCTGAGAAGAACGCATCAGTCTCTGTTATGGCCTGGATGAGATGTCGACTGTCATTCTACCTCGTGAGCTCTGCACTCCTATGCCTCAGGTGCACAAGATCATTAGCCCTTAGGCCTGTCTCTGGCGGGTATGAATTACGAAACTACTGTGGTTAAAAGTCGCATGGACCAGAAACCCAAATAGATTAATGTCTTTATTGTCACTGTAACGTTAAGGGGAGAAAATAAAGTACTAAAATGGTAATATTTGGTTGGTAACCACGGTCGTTGGCCTGTATGGGACGAACGGATTGTATGATGGTTAGTGTTATCCTTCACATTACAACACCAAATGATGAACTGTATTATGAAGGTTGGTTTTGATTTTCACAGTATAATTCACGTATGAGTGGAGGGGATCTGTATAAAAATAAAATAGTAGTAGCAGCTGCAGTAGTAGATGTAGCCATAAGTTTATCTGGAACATGAACTCTGTGGGATGAAGACTGGAGTTACCCTTCTCCTGCAGTCCACCATCCACCTTCAACGGGATAGAGAAAGTGTTGAGGGACGTCTGTATAATTGGGCACCAGAGCTGTCCAACTATACTGGTGCCACCGTATGAGGGCGTCCCTCTCCAGCACCTGGTAGCAAGTAAAAATACGAAATTCGCCCTCAAAATAAAGGGCTGTGCCGCTATTGGGGGATTCACAAGACACACTTGCAGCTTCATATCCGCCACTGTATATAGATGCGCCGGCCTATTAGCAGTTTCCTGTTCAATTTGGGCTTAGTGCTTCATATTCTGCCTTACCTTAGTACCAAGAGAGAGTGGTAAACAAACACTTTACATTTCCGGTTTGCGCATTCAATACGATCATCATATTTGTCACTTAAACATATTCAATCTCGTAGGACACACTCTCGATTAAATAAAATCTTTTGTTGTTAACTGGAGCATACGAGTACTGCTCGAGCTGTCTCTACTACAAGAATTGATGTTAACAGTAATAACACAGTCGACTTATAACTCAGTCTGCTCAACAAAAAAATCTGGGATTAGAAACAAGACAATACTAAGTTGTGTAGTAGATAGAGGGATATATATATATATATATATATATATATATATATATATATATATATATATATATATATATATATATATATATATATATATTATATATATATATATATGTGTGTGTGTGTGTGTGTGTGTGTGTGTGTGTAATATAAATAATAATAATAGGAAAAGTGTATGGTAGAATACTTATTGACAGAGTTAGAGAAAGAACAGAGAAATTAGTTGGAGAAGAACAGGGAGGCTTTAGGAAGGGAAGAGGTTGTGTAGATCAGATATTCATTCTTAGATCTTTAGTGGAAAAGTTTCTAGAGAAGGGAAAGAAGTTGTATGCGGCTTTCATGGATTTGGAGAAAGCATATGACAGGGTGGATAGACAAGGATTGTGGAAAGTGTTAAGAATATATGGAGTAGATGGGAAGTTGTTGAATGCTATGAAGAGTATGTACGATGGTGCGAAGGCTGCAGTGCGTGTGGATGGTGAACTAAGTGAATTTTTCTCTTTGAAAGTTGGTTTGACACAGAGATGTGTCATGTCTCCATGGTTGTTCAATCTGTACATGGATGGGGTAATAAAAGAGGTACAAGGTAGGGTAGTGGATGTTGGAGTGGCCCTGGTGAGAGAGGATAGTGTTTGGAAACTCCCTGTACTGTTGTTTGCAGATGATACTGTGTTGTTGAGTGAAGACGAAGGGGAGCTGCAAGGCTTGGTGGATGAGTTTGGGAGAGTGTGTAAGAAACGGAATATAAAGGTGAATGTAGGGAAGAGTAAAGTGATGGTCTTTGAGAGAGGTGAAGTCAGTGAATGTACAGCGAGGTTGGATGGTGAGGAATTGGAAAATGTGAGTACGTTTGAGTACTTGGGTAGTGTGATGAGTAAGGATGGAGGTTTGGAGGGTGAAGTGCTTGAAAGGGTACAGCAGGGAAGAAAGGTTGCTGGTTCTTTGAAAGCAGTGATAAGAAACAGGGAAGTGAGCATCGAAGTGAAAAAGTTACTACATGACAGTATTGTGATACCAACTCTAACGTACGGAAGTGAAGCTTGGACGTTGTTGGAAGGACACAAGTCAAGAGTGAGAGCAGTGGAAATGAGTTATTTAAGAGGAGCCTGTGGAGTCACATGGAGAGACAAGCTGACGAATGCAGATATAAAGGAGCGTTGTGGTGTTGATGTGGAAGTGATAGGAAGCGTTATGAGGAACACACTGAGGTGGTTTGGCCATGTGGAGAGGATGGAGGGTGAAAGATTGACGAAGAGAGTATATGTGAGTGAGGGGGAGGGGGAAAGAGGGAGGGGGAGGCCGAGGATGAGATGGAGGGATGGGGTGGAGAGGTATATGAGAGAGGGGGGTGTGAGTTGGGAGCAGGGCAGTGAAATGGCGGGGGACAGGGCGACTTGGAGGCGATTTGTTTGTGGCCACCCCAAACGGGATTGAGGCGTCTGGCAATAGATAGATAGATAGATATGTGTGTGTGTGTGTGTGTGTGTGTGTGTGTGTGTGTGTGTGTGTGTGTGTGTGTGTGTGTGTGTATGTGTGTGTGTGTGTGTGTGTGTGTGTGTGTTGTAGTAGGTGGCGGCGCTCACCATCCACTCTCTCGATGTAGTACTGCTGTCGGGTGTCTGCCCCTTCTCCTCCATCGTTCTTTCCTTCCATCGTCTTCTCTCTTGCCTTCCTCCATTCGTTCCATGTCCTTCTGCCTACGGGTAATTTTACACTCCCTCTTCTGTCTTTTTTTCCTTCATTCTTTCCTCTTCATTCTGCCTGTGGGTGACTCTTCACTGAGTGACAAGCCAAATGGTTTTCTGTACACCAGGAAACGATTTACTGCGCTGGGTGGTAGCCTAACCATATAGCCAAATTTTGGCGCCTGGTGGTTTAGTGGGTAATTATTGCGCCCAATCGGATTGAGCCGGTGAATGTTTATGTCCAAGGGATGGTTGACGTTGATTGCTCATGTAATGTCACTTAGGGATGAGTGAGGCTGGTCACTCTCATTTTAAATGTCGGAACCAACTGCCTAGCCCCGTACTCCTACACTCCTCATGGGGCAACGTAGGATTGGATGATGGATGGATTATATATATATATATATATATATATATATATATATATATATATATATATATATATATATATATATATATATATATATATATATATATATATATATATAGCCTTCATTAAACCCTTCAATCCTAGGGGTGTCTTGTAAATTTAATAAAGTCGTCTAACACAACGAGAACAAAATACAAGTGACATCAGTGTATTGTAAAGGCTAATTACACTCCGCGATGATTAACAGTGATCGATCAACATTGTAACTTCCATCCTCCCTATTGATAACCATCGCATCTTGAAATATTGTCGTATTACTGTGTTCCGTGGTTATATGTTGAGAGTTAGGCTAAACAGGGTACGTGTGCAGAGCAACAAAAATCTCTCTCTCTCTCTCTCTCTCTCTCTCTCTCTCTCTTGAATACCCAGAAAAAAGTGACGTATCATTCTCATAACAGAAGTGGTCATTGGTCAGTAAGTATAAGTTGTACGAACAAGTGTTTTGCGAAGTTCAGAACCTGACACCCTGCACTGATTTCTTTATATGAAAATTGTTCTCACACTGATTTTTAGAAAGAGCTTGTTAACGTAGGCTGATGGTTAAAGATGTTCTTAAAAAAAATAATAATACTTCCTCTCCTCCAAATGCTGATGAAGCGGAAGACTAAGGGAAACTACGATACGTAAGAGCACTTAGAAAGACCATACCTCTACCAAGTTAGCACCAACCCAGCTTTTGACCGCGACCGTTGACATTTTTGCTAAAAAAATTAGTTATTCTTCTAAGTGCTTTCAGTCACTACTCAGACTTGGTGCACTTCCGTATGACAGTTGTTCCGTAATACTGTTAACAGACAGACAATGAGAAAGTCAGACAAAAACAGTGCCAAAAAGATAACCTCAGTGAACACATTTTTCTCTCTACGCTTGAGAGTAATCTTGTACATGTGTTTGTTTGTTTGCTTGACTGCACAAACGCATTTTTTTTTTTACACATCATGTTATATTCTGACTCAGCATTTCTAGTTGGGTTTATGGAAAACAGCTTAAAGATCCTAGTTGTTCACCAGAATTGATGGAATGAAGATACAAGCCACGAAGACGACAACGCAGAAAGCTCAATTTTGGAAAAACCTTAACATTGTATAAGGAACAGAAAAAAAGGGACATATGTAACAATTTGTAGAGATGTATTGAGCAAAGAACAAATAGTCCACATCCACAGCCTGTAGTAGTCCATTCCTATCTAGTCAACCTTTCCCTTCAGTGACATATTTCCTATCATATTCTTCCTGACTTCTGAGCATTTTATTTAACGAAGGATATTTCAAAACTGAGGGGATCGGTGCAGTCTTCAGTAACCTTTTCAGTGGAAAAAGCTGCATAAAATCACCTGGTTATGGCAGGAATGAAAAATGAAAATGTCATAGCACTGAAGGAATTAAAAGACAACGGAGCCAAACTCTGGACCAAGACTCACCTATAGTTCATTTTAACATCATCCACGTCATTACAGTCTTCTAAACATTCCTGGTAGGGGTCGGCCACTTATGCACTCCTTCACCTCCTTGTCTGCTGTGTCCTCCTCCTGCACGCCCAGTTCTAATTTATATCTCGATCCACATCGTCTTCGACCATCTCCCTCATCGGTCGAATTATCACACCCAAATTTTAATTTTGCTTTCTTTCTCTTACCCTCTGCAGGCACTATGCCATTTACCGTATCTCTGTCGGCAGTTTTTAATCCTCTACACCACCGACATGGCGAACAGACAAGTCGACGCTGCGCTCCTCTTTGGCCGTCTTTAGTGTATTACTCCTGCTCACAGTGACTCCTGCTGATGTCAGGCAATCATTTTCAGCTGATAGTGAGCAACACTAGTCTGAGAGTGATAATATCACCATTACCCTTCAATGGTCGGAACAAATCTATCTTTACATTCCAGCTGACGCCAAAGCGTTCTTATTAATTTCACTCACAGGAGCCTACAAGTGTTGATCTGTTGACTACAACAGGTTGACCTCGGTCTGGATATTTTTTTTGCCGGTAACAAAAATTAAATATAAAATGCTGTATCCAATTTGAGGTGACAGTTATTTTCCGTAACCACTTCTTGCGTAGGAGGAAAATGTGAGTTTGTCTATTTTGGTTACCTAAAGACAAATTGATTTTCCCCCCTGTGGCGGGGGGGACACAATCTGGCCGCACTATGGGGTGTTACTACTACTCTGCGGCCAGGTTGTGTTAGGAAGAATACTGCCACCGTGTTCCCTGCATGTCGTAAAAGGCGACTAAAAGAGGCGGGGTGAGGGGACTAGGGACCCCCTCCTCTGTTTTTAGTTCCTAAAAAGAGACAGGCCAGAGAAAGGGATGGGAGATTGAGTTATCCCCGTACCCTGAAGATTGGGTCTATGAATGTGCGTGGATGTAGTGCGATCGAGGCTAAAAGAGAGGAGATTGGATGAATGTTTGTGGATGTTTTAGCTTTGAGTGAAACGAAGATGAAAGGGAAGGGTGAGTCTATGTTTGGAAGTGTAAATGGAAGATTGTCAGGTGTTGATAGACGAGGGGCAAGAGGTGTGGCCTTGTTAGTGAGTCCGGAAGAACAGCAGTGTGTGATTGAGTGGAAGGAGGTGTCATCGAGACTGATGTGGGTGAAAGCGAAATTTGAACGTGAGTTGTGGCTGTTTGTGAGTGCACATGGGCCTGGTAGTGAAAGGGATGAAGAGAGGGAGTCTTTCTGAAATGATGTTGATGAGTGTCTGCAGAGGTTTGGAGCGAATGTGAATGTGGTAATGATGCGAGATCTGAATGCTAGAGTGGGAAAAGTAGCAGCTGAAAGTGTAGTTGGTATGCATGGTGTGCCTGGAAGAAATGAAAATGGGGAACGAATGATAGGGATGTGTGTTGAGCGAGAGATGGTGATTGGAAATACGCTGTTCGAGAAGAAAGATATTTATAAGTATACATGGGTGAGACAGGAGGGTGGAATGGTTGTGGATAAAGCATTGATGGACTATGTGGGTGTGTCTAGGAATGTAATAGGAAGATTGTTGGATGTGAGAGTTCTGAGAGGGGAGGGTGGAGGTATGTCTAAGCACTACCTGGTGGAGGGAAAGTTAAGAGTAGGTAAGAGATGGGTGAGAGCTAGGAGGGTTAGGTGTGGCAGGAAGGTTTTGAAAGTGAGTGAGTTGGATAAAAGACAGAAAATGATAGAGTATCAGGAGAAACTGAAAGATGAGTGGAACGCAGTGAAAGATCAGGAAAATGGCAATGTGTAGGAGCAATGGCAGTTGTTTAAGAGTGCTGTGGTGGGGCATGCAGAAGAGGTGTGTGGTGTGAGACGTGTGGGTGGTGGTGTAAGAAAAGGAAGTGAATGGTGGTGTGAGGAAGTAAGTATGGCTGTGGCTGAGAAGAGACGTGCATATGAAGTGTGGCTGCAGAGGAAGGATGAGGTGTCATATGAGAGGTATAAGGAAAAGAGGAATAGGGCGAGAAGGGCTGTGCGTAATGCTAAAATGGTAGCAGATGAGAGTTGGGGTAGGCGGCTGACTGAGAATTTTCAACAGAATAAGAAAATGTTCTGGAAGGAAGTTAAAAGGGTGTGAAAGGGAGAGTCTGGGAAGGAAGAATTAGTAAAAGCAGAGGATGGAAGGATGTTAATTGACATGGATGCAGTAAGGAAGAGATGCACAGAGTATTTTGAAAGATTGTTAAATGTAAAGGAGGAAAGGGTGGCTGAGATTGTGGCGGATGGAAGGGTGCAATGAATAAATGTGTTGGGAGAGTTGAATGATTCGCTGATCACGAAGGAGGAAGTGGAGAAGGCAGTAAAGGAGATGAAAACAGGGAAAACTTCAGGTATGGATAGGTATGCTGTGGAATGCCTGAAGGGTGGTGGAGTGACTATTGTTGACTGGTTAATAAGACTGTTGAATGTGTGCTTTGTGAAAGGTATGGTGCCAGTTGACTGGGCTAGTGCTTGTGTGGTCCCGTTGTCAGGACTCCATATTATAATTACAAATCATAATAGATAGATAGATAAATAGATAGATAGACAGACAGATAGAAGCAGCAAGTCAGATGATGAGAAGGTATTGTGTCTGCGAGAATCGAGCAATGCTAAACATGCTTACACACTCTAATGCTTGATAGGCACACGACAGCACCTCGTGACAATGCTAAACATGCTTACACACTCTAATGCTTGATAGGCACACGACAGCACCTCGTGACGATACACACACATACACACATACTCACACACAGGCTTCTAGAAGATTTCAACAACAGTGCAACACACGTGACACGACCCCTGCTACACCAGAATTTAGGAAGCAGAGCTGAGAAGGAGGCTAGCATTAGAACCGACAGGTAGAGGAGAGAGTGAACAAGAAGAGGGGTCCAATTAGACTTACTTAGTGTATTCAGTCTCTGTAATACATACACTGCTCAACTTAAGATTTTCTCTAAAGATAATAAATCAAGATAAACTCCCTGTATTAATCTTTAACTCCTACTACAAGAATCGAGAGTCACATTTGGTTGGCAGCGGAAGTACGGACCTCGTCTATGAATCAACAGTGAATTTCTACAAAAGCAGGCGAGACTCTACAAGATTAGCTTCAGTTCTACAATGAATTCCTACAAAATACAGCCTACAAGTCTATGAGCCTACAAGTCTACAAAACAACTCTATAATCTTCAGGTAACTTCAAGCAGCAGCAAGAAGAATAAAAAACAAAGCAAGTAAAGAAAAAGAAAGACCAAAGCAACAAGCACACAAAACCCCAACAATCTCTCCCGCCTAACTCCATCGCTGACGCAGAGGTCAAGACACACAGCAAAACACCAGAGCCACATTTATAACGCATCTTACTCACCTTTCTTCACCCAAGTTACCCATCGCTACTCATTCACTCACCACAGCTACCAGTGTGGGAAGTCAACGTCATCATGCATGCTTGCTGAGACGACAACACGTCAATCAACCCGTGAAGGGCAACGCTATCACCACGTGCAACACCACTCACACCATTTCCACCATGGTAAAAATTAGTGAGTTACATAGTTACTTCATTTATACGATACACAGTGATAGACAAAAAACTTCTGCACAAACATATAAAACCTGCTGTATAATTACAACTTACATACATATATCTACTTCAATTCTCTACATAATTCAATCATTAAATACTTGCACCAACAATAAATATTCTACACTGTATATATTCATTCATTTATTATAGCATTTATTTACTACCAACGAGTGTTACCATTTATACATACATAAAATACGTGTTTCATACATACAGCTATACATTATTACATCTACAAAGTAATAAAGAAAATATACCATCACAGTTACTCAGTGAGCGATTAAAAGAACTGTACAGTATTAAACATTTATTAATTAAAGCTGCCTAGTGGAAACAGATAAATTAAGTTACAAGAAAAAAAAATGGCCAACACAAATGATGTTAGCAAGAATGAACATCTTCAACACAATCGTGAAGACAAAGATTTCCACACAGTGCTGACACATATATTGCCCACGATAGGTACAAGTGAACAACAAGTCAGTGTATATAGTTAATACTGTATATAGTGTATATAGTTAATACTGTATATATATTTTTTATATAAAATAACAAAATATGGGGCTATATAATATCATTTTCAATAATATCTGTGCAATATAAACTAAACCTTAAAAAAGGGTCCCAAGGGAATTAGCCAGCAATTATGCAACCTCGAACAACACCGAAAAAGCGTAGACAAACGAAGAAAAACAAACTGTAGAAAATCAATACATCCAAAAAAAAAAAAAAACAATACAGTACGATCACATAAAGAAATGAAAATACGCGTGTTACTACAAATGCCAAAATACCACATAAACTTCTATAAGTGAATGAAAAAGCAAATTGTTGTCTCCACAAGCTAGTGGCATGGCACATCATCGACCACAGCATGACCGGATTCAGTGTCAGGACTGCAATTATTACAATTATGTAACTACAAACGATATGTAACTACAAACAATATGTAACAATTATGTAACAGTTGCATTAACAAGCTGTAACTTTTATGTAACTTTAACTACAATTATAAGGCCAACACAATTATGTAACAGTTGCATTAACAAAATGTAACTACAATTATAAGGCCAACACAATTATGTAACAGTTGCATTACCAAAATGTAACTACAATTATAAGGCCAACACAATTATGTAACAGTTGCATTAACAAGATGTAACTTTTTGTAACTTTAACTACAATTATAAGGCCAACACAATTACGTAACAGTTGTATTAACAAAATGTAACTACATATATAAGGCCAACACAATTATGCGTTACCATAATATTATGTAACAATTCATAAAATATTACAATTATGTATTACTACAATGTTCCTACAATGTAACAATTACAATACAATTATGTAACAATTCACAATGTTACAATTATGTATTACCACAATGTTACTACAATATTATGTAAAATCAAACAATTTTACCACAATTCTGTATTACCAGAATCATCATAAAAGTTAGGTGAAATCTTAGACATTACTAAAGGGATAACTCATTATGTAATGTAATAACCTAGCAGTATTACCATTGGATAATTATATGCGTATGTCTGTTATACATACACATCTTACAAAATGTCATACAACAACCATTGCATTTATTCAAATATGTATACAACTTGTTTAAAATGTAATATTACTGGATCAGTACAATATTAACATGAATATTTTATGTATACAATATTATAATAAATATTATGTACTAATAGATTACCATATGTCAATGATGATTGCTGTCGGAGGACCTCCAGTATGTGGCCGAGCAGTGTTAGGACTCCATATTATAATTACAAATCATAATAGATAGATAGATAAATAGATAGATAGACAGACAGATAGAAGCAGCAAGTCAGATGATGAGAAGGTATTGTGTCTGCGAGAATCGAGCAATCCTAAACATGCTTACACACTCTAATGCTTGATAGGCACACGACAGCGCCTCGTGACCATACACACATATACACACATACTCACACACAGGCTTCTAGAACATTTCAACAACAGTGTAACACACGTGACACGACCCCTGCCACACCAGAATTTGGGAAGCAGAGCTGAGAAGGAGGCTAGCATTAGAACCGACAGGTAGTGGAGAGAGTGAACAAGAAGAGGGGTCCAACTAGACTTACTTAGTGTATTCAGTCTCTGTAATACATACACTGCTCAACTTAAAATTTTCTCTGAAGATAATAAATCAAGATAAACTCCCTGTATTCATCTTTAACTCCTACTACAAGAATCGAGAGTTATACCGTTGTATAAAGGCAAGGGTGATAAGTATGAATGTACTAGCTTTAGGGGTATAAGTCTGTTGAGTGTTGTAGGTAAGGTGTATGGTAGAGTGTTAATTATGAGAGTTAGAGATGGTACAGAGGGAGTGATTGGTGATGAGCAGTGTGGCTTTAGGAGAGAGAGGGGATGCGTGGATCAGCTATTCGCTGTGAGACAAGTATGTGAAAAGTATTGAGCGAAAGGCAAGGATGTGTTTTTGGGCATTCATGGATTTAGAGAAAGCGTATGATAGAACTGATAGGGAGGCTTTGTGGACTGTTTTAAGATTGTATGGACTTGATGGTAGGTTACTAAAAGGGGTGAAAAGTTTTTATGTAAATAGTAGAGCGTGTGTAAGAGTGACGAATGCTGTGAGTGATTGGTTTTCCGGGAGAGTGGGGCTGCGACAGGGATGTGTCATGTCGCCTTGGTTGTTTAATATTTACATAGATGGTGTTGTAAGGGAGGTGAATGCAAGAGTTTTAGGTGGAGGTCTGAGTCTGGTGAATGTTGATGGTGGTGAGTGGAATCTGAAGCAGCTGCTGTTTGCAGATGATACTGCACTGGTGGCTGATTCAGAGGAGAGATTGAGACAGTTGGTAGAGGAGTTTGGATGGGTGTGTGAAAGGAGGAAGTTGAAAGTAAATGTGAATATGAGTAAAGTGATGAAGTGTACGAGGTTAGTAGATGGTAGGGGGATGAATATAGTTTTGAATGGTGAGTTGCTTGAGAAGGTAGAGTGTTTCAAATATTTAGGATCACATGTTGCTGTGGATGGAAGAATAGATGCAGAAGTGAAGTTTAGAATGAATGAAGTAGGTAAGGTGCTGGGAGGAATGAAAAAAGTGTTTAGATGTCGTTCGCTTAGAATGGATGTAAAGAGAAGGCTGTATGAGGGTGTTGTGGTACCGACTGCGTTATATGGGGCTGAAACATGGAATATAGGTGTAGCTTAGAGGAGAAGTTTGAATGTAATGGAGATGAGGTGTCTGAGAAGTATGTGTGGAGTGACGCGTATGGATCGAGTGCGAAATGATAAAGTGCGAAGGAGAACTGGAGTTGTTCGGGAGATGGCTGGTAGAGTTGAGCAGAGGGTGTTGCAATGGTTTGGGCATATGGAGAGAATGGATAATGAGCGATTGGTGAAAAAGATAACTAGATCTGATGTGAAAGGTGTAAGGCTGAGAGGGAGACCACGAATAGGATGGATGGACAGTGTGAGGAGAGCGCTGGATGCGAGAGGGATGTCTGTTGAGCAAGGAAGAGTGGCTGTGCGTGACAGAAATAAATGGAGAGAAATTGTTAATGAACAAATGATGACGCAGCCCTAAGGGGATATTCTCCCGTATTTGGTCTGATCAGCTAGTCAGGTCAGGTGCGGGTAGGGGGATGGGTCTATTATGATGTGGCAGGGGTAAACCAGCTCCATCCATCCTATTCGTGCTGTTGGGCCCTGCTGCGGATGTCACTGATTGCACTGCGCAGTTGACCCTTGTGCGGTGTGGATCTGGTCCTTCTCCACTTTGGCGCTAAGATGCGAATGAATGTGTTCGAATTGATGAGTAAATGGGGAGTGTGTCGTCCTGTCTCGGCTACCTCCCTTTCCTTGGGAAGCAGCCTAGGTATATAGACAGATAGATAGAATGAGGACACTCTAACAATTAAAGGATTAACCCGCCCCATCCCGTCGACGTATGGGTACGTTGCAACGATTTGCATTTGCCAGTCCCGGCGACGTACCAGTACGTCGTGCAATTACAAGGTCCCTAATTTGCACAATTTTCAATTTTCGCACGTGATTTTTCGTATGTATACACGGGACACCTTCCTCTATTCCTGTACAAGATACCAAGCAGGGACAATGCCTTACACTGCATAACCTCCCCCCTCCCCCCCTCACGACATTGTCTTGGCAAAGGACCTGTTACCAGTGACCTGGCTAGTAAAGTTATTCAGGGCCAGAGTTATTCCCCAATCGATGACAATGTGGAGGACAATGTTTACATAGCATTAGAAGAATAAACAGCCAGAAATAATGATCAGGTAGTGTGGCAAAAATAGGTCAGGTATGGTGATTAGTTAGTGAGTGAAACAATGCTTATAATGCCTTTATTACTGCTTGAAAACCAATATACTGTCATACTACATATACATTCGTACCAAGTAAATAAATAAATACCGTTTATGAGTGGATAAAATAGTTACCCTCCAATAGAACTCGTTTTCTTTGGTGCCAGCTTGTTAGAAAACCCACTCAGATAAGGAGGAACTCCTACCTGGATTGGGCACTTTAAACCTCAGGTGAGCGATTTCTCTATGAATTTTCGATGTTTCTCACCAAAAGCGAAGGTTTTAGCCAAAAAAAAAAAATTCGAAAATATCTCGGGACTGGGGGATGTCGGAGGTGCGGAAAACCTCGGGACGTGACGGGTTAATTAAAGAGCTAAGCCTTCCATACAGTTTGTAAAGACTCTTCAAAGCTGAATAAAATCGTCTTAAGATAACATGGTGGCAATAAATGCTGTAGATCGTGATCAGACTGGCAGGGTTAACATTTCACTCATTTTACCCCTTTCCTCCAAGTCTTTTACAGTTGCATGCAGAGTTAGAAAAATATTCATATATTAACTATTTGCTCTGCAAAAGCCCAGAAGGCTAAGTACTGTCAAAATAACGTTCATTCATATGGAACTCATTAAATAAACGCTGGCTGCAGTTCTCTGTCTGAGCACGCAAGGTGAGCGAGAACCCTATACTTCAGTTTTGTAGATAAAATTCTTTCCCCATATGGCTTACTGATTTCCATTTTCAAGGAGCACCAAAACTTTTCTTCTTAACATAATGGACCAGTCGTGGCGTTTCATACCATCCTGAAATTATCATGGAAATTGCCTTCTAGTGGTACCAGTCTTTCTCCTTCCCCCACCTCAAGAGCAAATATACCCGAAAAACGCTCAAAACATTTCCGTTATGCAAAAACGTCCCGCAAAGACCTCATTCCTAACTGAGATAAAATGGCTGCCAATAAAAGCTACAATGTAATTTGAATAGCATCTAGTGACTTTCAAAGTCCTTTTTTACTCGCAAACCCAAATATCTTGCCGAATTACTAACATCTGCATTGGCAAAGCCAGCGTAACATTGCGAAGTGATAATCCATTTCATCTTGAGACGCTAAGAGTTATTCATGAGCCATCTTTCTTTGATTGGTCGTTTTCCTATGTAACCTCAAAGTCGTATAACAGACCGCCGCTATCCGTGAGATAGATCCCTTTTGGAGTCAGGGGAGTTCAAAACTTTTCTCTTTTCCTGAAGCTACAATCTCGCAAGTGGTGTAGTGTTGGATGATAATAAGGGTTAGTTGCTGTCACGTCTTCAAACAGTGTTTGTGTTGTATTGAATAATCACAATTCCCGTAACTGTTACTGTGCAAATGTGCTTTGAGTGATCGTGAATTACTAAGGGAAATTTGGCGTTTTTGAGACAAAAGACAACCTCATTATTGTTATCATTATCTTTTTCTTGCCCTAATCCATATTTCCACACTATCCAGTCGCACAATAAAGTCTCTTTCTCTCTCTCTCTCTCTCTCTTATTCCTTTCTGTTCTAACTCATCATTAGGTGGGGAAAAAGGTCAGGATGTTGAAAGCCATAAAAGATTGTAACGATATTTGTCGTCCATAATGGAAACTCCACTATGCTATTATAGCTAGCGCCATGGAATTTCATTCAGCTGATATTGAGTGATAGAGTGCGGCAACACTTGCTGCAAGCATTTGATCGACAATAGGCAACGAAGCTCAATGGTTCGTTAAACCTTCGGACTGGAATACTTCAGCAGGTATAACTCTGTGTTTCGTTTCATCTTGTCGATGACATGATTCGGACAAGTATGGCTGGACACTTAGGAGTCTAAGTGAGCTAACAACATTAAACACATTAAACCTTTGGTAAATGTGAAGCTCTCACATGTCACCAGTCCTTTGTAAAACGGGGCAGAAAGGTCATAGTGTTGACGATGTTAATGATGTAGGTAACAACGTTGAACTCAGCAACGTATTAGTCAAAAATATTCTCTTTCTCAACAGTTCTCTGTACAACGGAGCAAATACTAACACCAACTGCATGATACCATACTTTCTTGGAACGCCGTCCACTTATACACATTCCAGCATTTCCTCTCATATCACATCCGCCGTGGAGCTCTTCGATTGTCATACTCATTCTGGGTCGAATTTGTCTTCTCGGACGACTCCTATTCTCTTCCTACAGTCGTGCTCCTGTGGGCCTAAGGGGATCCTAAGCCTCACAGTTTCGATGAATAGTTAAACAAATAATCTGTTCCCTAAAATCTTTAAAGTCCGATCCCAGACTGAAGCAGGGAAATTTTGATTTTTTTTTCTTTATTTAAAGAAAACTCTACAGATCTTACGAAAGACCCACTAGCATATACTCATTACATTCTAGTTAGTTTCATTACATAAGTTCATAGTGAAACAGCCTAAGCACGTATTCGATTTGGACAGCGGGTATCAGCACAGGAGTAATGAGATGTGGTATGGGACACGTAGGAGGACTGCTGGGCATCAGGGACTGAACCGGTCTTCACACACACACACACACACATATATATATATATAACACTCTCTCTCTATCTCTCTATCTCCATAGAGAGAGAGAGAGAGAGAGAGAGACAGACAGACAGACAGACAGATCTTTTCCATGTGACGTCACGAATCATGTGAGTTTTGTTTACGTCGCCACACTGGACGGCAAATTATCGGTAGTTTAGAGAGAGAGAATTGCAGATTCCACAATGGTATTCCATTGCTGTGCCTTCGACTGTTAGCCAAGGCAGAAAACTGGAAGTGAGGTACACTTCTACCGGTTTTCAGCCAATGAGGAAAAGCGACATAAGTGGATAGGTGCAGTGAAAAGGGTAAATTGGCAGCCGACGGCCTACACCTGGCTTTGTAGCAGGCATTTTATATCAGGTGAGCCGATGATTTGTGAGTAGATCTATCTATCTATCTATAGCTCGACGCCCTAATCCCGCAAAGGGTGGCCGCAGACAAAACGCCTCCAGGTCACTCTGTCACACACCATTTGACTCCCCTCCCCCCAACTCACCCCCCCCTCCCTCATATACCTCTCAACTCCATCCCTCCACCTCATCCTCGGTCTACCCCTCCCTCTCCCTCCCTCCACCTCACCTACATACACCCTCTTAGTCAGTCTTTCATTCTCCATCCTCTCCACATGTCCAAACCACCTCTGTGTATTTCTCCTAATCTTTTCAACCACATCCACATCTACCCCACAACGTTCCTTCACTTCTTCATTCGTCAACCTGTCCCTCCACGTCACTCCACATGCTCCTCTCAAGTAACTCATTTCCACTGCTCTCACTCTTGACTTGTTCCCTTCTTGCAAGGTCCACGCCTCGCTTCCATACGTCAGGGTAGGGATCACAATACCATCATGCAGTGACTTCTTAACTTCCATACTCACCTCCCTATTTCTCATCACTGCTTTCAGTGTACCAACAACCTTCCTTCCCTGCTGTACCCTTTCATTTACTTCATCCCCCAAAGTTCCATCCTTACTCATCACACTACCCAAGTACTTGAATGCACTCACATTCTCCATATCCTCACCATCCAACCTCACTGCACACTCTGTGACTTCATTCCTCTCAGACACCGTAACTTTACTTTTGTTTACATTAACTTTCAGCTTCCTCCTCCTACACACTGTCCCAAATTCATTCACCAAACCTTGCAACTCCCATTCATCTTCACTCAACAATACTGTATCATCAGCAAACAGCAACACCGGAAGCTTCCAAATCTCACCCTCATTCATTAGGGCCACCCCCACATCCACTGTCCTACCTTGAACCTCCTTTACAACCCCATCCATATATATATTAAACAGCCATGGAGACATTACACACCCCTGTTTCAGTCCCACATTGAGATCAAAGAACTCACTCAGCTCACCATCCACTCGCACCGTAGCCCTAGCTCCCTCATACATGCTCTTCATAGCACTCAACAATTTCCCCTCCACTCCATATATTCTTAATACCTTCCACATACCTTGCCTATCTATTCTGTCATAAGCTTTCTCCAAGTCCATGAAGGCAGCATACACTTTCCTTCCCTTCTCTAGATACTTCTCCACTAAACACCTTAGAACAAATATCTGATCTACACACCCTTTTCCCTTCCTAAATCCCCCTTGTTCTTCTCCAACTAGCTCCTCTGTCATATGCCTAACCCTATCAATGAGTATTCTACCATATATTTTACCAGTCACACTAAGAAGGCAAATACCCCTATGGTTACAACATACTTCTCTCTCCCCTTTTCTTTTGTACAGAGGAACAATTATACCTGATTTCCAGTCCTCTGGAACCCTTC
>NC_137054.1:21962311-21997311 GCF_032717465.1 Coenobita brevimanus | reverse complement strand
TTCCTACCACACTCAGTAACCTTATGCCACGATTATCGTTGCACTCACTTCGCTCATCTTTATTTTTGTACGGGAGTACAATCACAGCCTTTTTCCACTCTGCTGGCACAGTTTCACTCATCCATGCCTTTTTACATGTTTCCAACAAGCATTTCATTCCACTCTATCCACTGCACTTAATCATCTCTGCATACACCTCATCAACCCCAGCTGCTTTCCCATTATTCAGCCGCTTCACAGCACTCTTTGCCTGCGCGAGTGTCACGTCTCCTGGCACTGCATTCCTTCTCTGCACACCCCCAAAACAAATCATGTTTGCAGCCGCTCTGCTCTCTCTATTCCCATTCATCAGGCTTTCAAAATATTTTTTCCCTCTGGTCCATACTTCATTCCCATGGTTTAATAATCTGCCACCTACATCCTTCACACCATCACATTTCTTTCTGCATTCATTTCTACATTTCTGCACTTCTTTCCAGAATAACTTCCTACTTTCTATGTAGTTCTCATTCATTTTTCTTCCTAGATCATCATTTATCTCCTTCTTTTTCCTCTTCGCTAGTCTCTTTGCGTGCTTCTTGCTCTCAGTATATTCAGTTCTTATTTCAAGTGAACCGCTCTTCTCTAACCACATTAGCCCACTTCTTCCTCTTTTCCTCCACAGCTCTCTTAACCTCGTCATCCCACCAAGCTGTACCGTTCATTTTTATTGTTAATCTTGTCACACCACACACCGCTTTAGCATTCCTAACTAAGCAGTCCCTATATGCATTCCACAGGGTATCCAGATCCATTTCATTCCAATTCACCGATGCTAATTCCTCCTCTACTTTGGTCGTGTAATCGTATGACATTTCATTTATTCTCAGCTACTCACCTTTCAGTCTTTTTCCTTGACTGCCCCTCTCTCCCCTGATCAACCTCACTCCTCTCAGCATGATCTTGCATACCGCAATCATATGATCTAACAGACCTCCACATCGTCCTCTCACAGCCCTCGTATCAGTAACCATTCCGATCAATGATCTCTCTACGAACACGTAATCAATCAGACTTTTTTCAACACGATCCTCGTTCCCTCTATACCATGTATATTTATGTGCGTCTTTGTGTTTGAAATACGAGTTGTATATGCACAACCTCCTACCCTGACACATATCCTGTAATCGCCTCCCATTACCATTTTCTCCTTGTATTCCATAACAACCCATTATGTCATCTTCAGGACGAGTGCCTACTCTTTCATCCATATCCCCCATTACGGTCACTTTATAGCTCCTGGGCATTTCTCCTACTACTTCATCCAGCTCATCACAAAACCTGTCTTTCTCTCTCATTCCTGTCCTAACACTGTACGTATGCTACAATCACTGCCACTTTCACCTTCTCAAACTTGAACTTGACATACATACACCTCGAGCTGACACATTTGTAGTCTCATTCCACTCTGCCACACCTCATTCATTAACAAGGCAACTCCCTCCTTACAACTTCCTCGCCCATTCATTCCCGATCTAACACATTTCACACTCTCCCACCCCTCCACTTCACACCCTTTCATCTTCGTTTCACACAGTGCCATCACGGCATATCTCGCACTCTTGAACACATTCACCACTTCCACCCTCTTGCTCTCATTCATTTATACATATATATATATATATATATATATATATATATATATATATATATATATATATATATATATATATATATATTCGAGAGAGAGAGAGAGAGAGAGAGAGAGAGAGAGAGAGAGAGAGAGAGAGAGAGAGAGAGAGAGAGAGAGAGAGAGAGAGAGAAATAACGTCTTTGTCTGAACTTCATACTAACGGGCTTAAACCTCCCTCCCAATTTCTCCAGATGTATTTCATACTTTACTTCCTACCTCTTCGCCTCCTTTCTGCGGCCTTTTCTGCTTTCCAACACTTTATTACACTATAACCTTCTCCACTGACCCGTTTCCTTCCGTCAGTGTTCTCCACTTTTCTCTCTCCTTATTAACTACCACCTACATATCCATCGTCTTTTCAACATTATTTTCACTTTTACAGCTCTATTAACAAATTACTTTTTCTTGTACTATTTTTCCTTGTCTTCTGCTTGTCACTAGTCTCTCTTTCTCTTACATCCCTCCAAACCTCTTTAGAGTGTTTTCTCTGTCTCCAACTTCCTACGCCTCTACATCCTGGTCTATTTTTCGCCTGTCTCCTGACTATTTTATCACCATCGCCGCAACTCCAACTCCGCCCTTTCTGTTTTGCATTTCTCATCTGCGTCACCCCCCACTCTACGTGTAAGCATTTTTCTCTACATCTCCTCCAATTTATATTACTATACTGCCTGTTTTACCTCACTCTTTTTTGCGATACTTTATCTCATCCAATTCCCATTTCCATTTTATACTGTTTCCCACTTCCTATTTTTTTTTCTTTGTCACCTTTTCCCGTACATGTCTACATTCTTTTTCACATCTCCACATTCTTTCTGTTCTTCGGTAACCTTTTCTCCTCTCCTCCTTCTCTCCCTTCCTACGATTTTATCTCGGTCTCCACTGCCCCATCTTCCTTACCTGTTATCCATTTCAGTTTCATTTACTCCACTTACCTTTCTATCTTTCTACCATCCTCTCTGCATCTCCACCATTCTTTGCGTTACTCTACAGCTTTTTGTATTTTCCACCTCTCTCTGCGTCCATTTCTTTTTTTCCACATCCCCCCTTCCCAGTTTTCAACCTCTCTTGCATCTTCCTCTCTACCCCCAGCTATCCAACTTTTCAACCTATCTCTTCACTTCTCATCAGTTCTTTTTCAAATCTCTCTTCATTTATATTTTTTTTCATATGGTATTAATATTATTTCTATTAACTTTTTTTTTCCCTGTTCCCCAGCTCTTTTTCTTCACCCTGCCCCCTCTGGTGGTAAGTGATGATTTTTTTTTTTTTTTTTTTTTTTTTTTACGCCAGGTATCTCCGAAGGTCTGAGGCGTTGCCTCTGGGTAGGGGACTTTTGGATTGGAGCGTGTAGCATTTTATGACTGAATAGCCTTCCTGATGTCTACAAATGACCCTTGGGTGGATTCGATCCTCCGACCATTCGGTCAGAGCGGAGCGCTCTAACCCACTGAGCCACGGCTGCTACGCGGTGACGAAATACTGCCTACTTATTCCTTCACCTTTATCTTTCCTTTTCCGTGTCAGCCCTCATCTCTTACAGCTGTTCCCCTATTTCCATTTTAGGAGGCTCTACACTGAGTAACTAGCCTAGGGGTTTTCTGTAACCCATGATATGTACTGTTCAACGTTGTGGGTAACCGTATAACCAGATTACGGGATGAAATGGAGCCCCTCTTACATGGATGGAGGGACACAAACAGTGTGTCAGTCTAGGAACCAAACCTCCACACCCTTCCCCGCTCTTCGCTGTGGCGAAGCGCTTTCAGCTGCAAGAGAGCATCGGGTCACTATACAGGACGGCCCTGCAGAGCAATTGCTTGACTGCGGTAGATGGGTCTACTAGGCCAGACAGACAGAGGTTACTCCAACCACAACATCCACCCTTCCCTAGCCCTTTCTCTCTCTTCCTCCCTTTCTTCCTCTCTCCCTTCCTCCTCCATCGTCCCGTTCTCTTCCTTCCTCCTCATTTTCCTATCTTCTCCACCTTCTCCCTCCTCCAGATCTTTTCACTCTCCTACTCCATCCCCCGCTTCTCTTCTTTCTTCCTTCTGTTCCTCCCTCCCATCCCCCTGCCCCTCTCCCAGCACCGCCTGTTGGCGAGCTCTGACTTACTCCCCACCTGCGTTACACAACTTGCTAACTCCATCTCCTTACTTCCCTCTCCCTCCCTCCCTGCCTCCTTCGGCCTTCCCCTCCCTTCCACCAGCGGCCCTACTCACACTCCGTGCTGTTGCTTTCCCAGTCTTTCCCACCCTTTTTTTATCTTGTTCCCCTTTTTTCCAACTTTTGTATTCTTATCTTTCCTACTTCTATATACCCCTTCGCTCATTTCTCTATCTCATCCTTCCTACTTCTACAGTATATATCCTTCCCTTCCCGTCCCTCCTTCTCGTCTATATTTCTTCTCCCTCCATCTCTTCCTTCTACGTTCTAACTTCTCCTCCCTTTACTCTTATGTTGCTACATCTTCTTTTGCTCTTCTATTCATCCTTCATTTACCCGTACCTTTCCCTCCTATTTTTATTCATTCATGTCCTTCCCTCTCATGTACTATATTGTTTCCATGATGCTTTCTTCCATAATCCCCTCATTCATTGTTCACATCCACTTTAAGTTTCCCTTCGTTGTCTCCAGAACTAGCGTGAACGGAGAATAAGTTTAGTATTTAGAATGTTTTCAGTCCCCCTGGCCGTTTTTTAACGGATCACAATAGGAAGAAAGAAATAGAAGGCTCATCATGAAATCTTGGGCAACTTTCCCAGCTAAGCAAGGGTGAAGTAATTTAAATTTGATTCCGACCTTCTGGCACATTTACTTGCCTTGAGCTGAAGAAAATCTGAAGAAAATTTTCTGGTGATATCCAGGGTACAATGGCAGAGTTGACTCGACCCTGAAAGAGTTGACAGCGAATGTATTAATATTCTCAGGCTTGCATGGCCACATTCAAGTAAAATATAAATAGTCCTGTGTTACCCATAATATTTTATATATATATATATATATAAAACAGAGCAGAGGAAGGAAAACCAAATGAATAAAAAAAATAATCCATACACCAGGTTACTGGTGTCCTCTGTTCATAAAATATCTGTAACAGTTAGACTTGAAAAGCTGCGGGTTGAAGTTTGGAGGGAAACAACTCCGGGGAAGCGAGTTCTAGAGAGAGGCAGTTCGGGGAATGAAGGATTTCTGATAGGCAGAAGTTCTGCAATATGGCTGAGTGACATTACTGTCATGAGCGCTACCAGATGCCCGTGTAGCACGAGGGAAGGCATGGAGAGGTGACACCATGGACGGAACTTCGTCTTAGCATTTGCCATAAAAATATCTGTAAACTAATGCAAGGGAGGCAATATTCCTTCTTACTTGTAGGGGATGTAGTTTATCTGTAATGGCAGGGTTGTTAATAATTCTAACAGCTTTGTTCTGAATTTTGTCTAGTTGTTTTAATGTAACCTCTCCACAACCATTCCACAAGGGTGAGCAATATTCAAGCTGAGAGCGCACATGACTCTTATAAATTATAGCTAACTGCCCGTCAGTGAAAAAGTTACGGATCTCTGTACAATAATCCAAGTTTCTTTGAGACGGTTTTAGCAAGTGATCTAACATGAGAGGTCCAGGTGAGGGCATTGTCAAGTGAGACGCCGAGAATTTCGGTACTTTTGGAGAGGGGAATATTAGTAGCATTGAAGGTAATGTACGAATCTGGCAATATCTGTCTATTAGTCTATCTATCTATATACCTAGGCTGCTTCCCCCAAGGAAAGGGAGGTAGCCGAGACAGGACGACACACTCTCCATTTACTCATCCATTCAAACACATTCATTCACATCTTAGCCCCAAAGGGAAGAACGGACAGATCCTCACCGCACCACACCGCATAAGGGTCAACTGCGCAATGCAATCAGTGACATCCGCAGCAGGGCCCGACAGCAGAACTGGTTTACCCCTGCCACATCATAACATACCCATCCCCTTACCCGCACCTGACCTGACTAGCTGATCAGACCAAATGCGGGAGAATATCCCCTCAGGGCTGCGTCATCACTTATTCACAATTTCTCTCCATTTATTTCTGTCACGCACAGCCACTCTTCCTTGCTCAACAGACATCCCTCTCGCATCCAGCGCTCTCTTCATACTGTCCATCCATCCTATTCGTGGTCTTCCTCTCAGCCTTACACCTCTCACATCAGATCTAGTTATCTTTTTCACCAATCGCTCATTATCCATTCTCTCCATATGCCCAAACCATCGCAACACCCTCTGCTCAACTCTACCAGCCATCTCCTGAACAACTCCAGTTCTCCTTCGCACTTCATCATTTCGCACCCGATCCATACGCGTCACTCCACACATACTCCTCAGACACCTCATCTCCATTACATTCAAACTTTTCCTCTCTGCTACACCCATATTCCATGTTTCAGCCCCATATAATGCAGTCGGTACCACAACATCCTCATACAGCCTTCTCTTTACATCCATTCTAAGCGAACGACATTTAAACACTTTTTTCATTCCTCCCAGCACCTTTCCTACTTCATTTATTCTAAACTTCACTTCTGCATCTATTCTTCCATCCACAGCAACATGTGACCCTAGATATTTAAAACAATCTACCTCCTCAAGCAACTCACCATTCAAATCTATATTCATCCCCCTACCATCTATCAACCTCGTACACTTCATCACTTTACTCTTATTCTCATTTACTTTCAAATTCCTCCTTTCGCACATCCTTCCAAACTCCTCTACCAACTGTCTCAATCTCTCCTCTGAATCAGTCACCAGTGCAGTATCATCTGCAAACAGCAGCTGCTTCAGATTCCAATCTCCACCATCAACATTTACCAGACTCAGACCACCTAAAACTCTTGCATTCACCTCCCTTACAACACCATCCATGTAAATATTAAACAACCAAGGCGACATCACACATCCCTGTCGCAGCCCCACTCTCACGGGAAACCAATCACTCACAGCATTTCCCACTCTTACACATGCTCTACTATTTACATAAAAACTTTTCACCCCTTTTAGTAACCTACCATCAAGTCCATACAATCTTAAAACAGTCCACAAAGCCTCCCTATCAATTCTATCATACGCTTTCTCTAAATCCATAAATGCCCAAAACACATCCTTGCCTTTCGCTAAATACTTTTCACACACTTGTCTCACAGCAAACACCTGATCAACGCATCCCCTCCCTCTCCTAAAGCCACACTGCTCATCACTAATCACTCCCTCTGTACCCTCTCTAACTTTCATAATTTACACTCTACCATACACCTTACCTACAACACTCAACAGACTTATACCCCTAAAGCTAGTACATTCATACTTATCACACTTGCCTTTATACAACGGGACCACACAAGCACTTGCCCAGTCAATTGGCACCATACCTTTCTCAAAGCACACATTCAACAATCTTACTAACCAGTCAACAATACTCACTCCACCACCCTTCAGGCATTCCACAGCACACCCATCCATACCTGCAGCTTTCCCTGTTTTCATCTCCTTTACTGCCTTCTCCACTTCCTCCTTCGTGATCAAAGAATCATTCAACTCTCCCAACACATTTATTCCTTGCACCCTTCCATCCGCCACAATCTCAGCCACCCTTTCCTCCTCTACATTTAATAATCTTTCAAAATACTCTGCCCATCTCTTCCTTACTGCATCCATCTCAGTTAACATCCTTCCATCCTCTGCTTTTACTCGTTCTTCCTTCCCAGACTCTCCCTTTCGCACCCTTTTCACCTCTTTCCAAAACATTTTCTTATTCTGTTGAAAATTCTCTGTCAGCCGCCTACCCCACCTCTCATCTGCTGCCACTTTAGCATCACGCACAGCCCTTCTCGCTCTATTCCTCTTTTCCTTATACCTTTTATATGACATCTCATCCTTCCTCTGCAGCCACACTTCATATGCACGTCTCTTCTCGGCCACAGCCATACTTACTTCCTCGCACCACCATTCACTTCCTTTTCTTACACCACCGCCCACACGTCTCACACCACACACCTCTTCTGCATGCCCCACCACAGCACTCTTAAACAACTGCCATTCCTCCTCCACGCTGCCATTTTCCCAATCTTTCACTGCGCTCCACTCATCTTTCAGTTTCTCCTGATACTCTATCTTTTTCTCTCTTTTATCCAACTCACTCACTTTCAAAACCTCCCTGCCACACCTAACCCTCCTAGCTCTCACCCATCTCTTACCTACTCTTAACTTTCCCTCCACCAGGTAGTGGTCAGACATACCTCCACCCTCCCCTCTTAGAACTCTCACATCCAACAATCTTCCTATTACATTCCTAGACACAACCACATAGTCCATCAAAGCTCTATCAACAACCCTTCCACCCTCCTGTCTCACCCATGTATACTTATAAATATCTTTCTTCTCAAACAGCGTATTCCCAATCACCATCTCTCGCTCAACACACATCGCTATCATTCGTTCCCCATTTTCATTTCTTCCAGGCACACCATGCATACCAACTATGCCTTCAACTGCTACATTTCCCACTCTAGCATTCAGATCTCCCATCATTACCACATTCACATTCGCTCCAAAACTCTGCAGACACTCATCAACATTATTCCAGAAAGATTCCCTCTCTTGTTCATCCCTTTCACTACCAGGCCCATATGCACTCACAAACACCCACAACTCACGTTCAAATTTCGCTTTCACCCACATCAGTCTCGATGACACCTCCTTCCATTCAATCACACACTGCTGTACTTCCGGACTCACTAACAAGGCCACACCTTCTCTTGCCCTTCCTCTATCAACACCTGACAATCTTCCATTCACACTTCCAAACATAGATTCCCCCTTCCCTTTCATCTTCGTTCCACTCAAAGCTAACACATCCAACTTTCTTCTCACAAACATTCTCCCAATCTCCTCCCTTTTAGCCTCAATCGTACTACATCCACGCACATTCATAGACCCAATCTTCAGGGTACGGGGATAACTCCATCCCCCATCCCTTTCTCTGACCTGTCTCTTTTTAGGAACTAAAAAACAGAGGAGGGGGTCCCTTGTCCCCTCACCCGGCCCCTTTTAGTCGCCTTTTACGACACGCAGGGAATACGGTGGCAGTATTCTTCCTAACACAACCTGGCCGCAGAGTAGTAGTACCACCCCATAATGCGGCCAGGTTGTGTCCCCCCCTGTGGCGGGGGGGACACAAGGTTTTTTTGTCCCCATTCACTGATCGTATATAGGTCTTGATTTATGGAGATGGCTGTACTGAGTTGAAAGGTAGAGATATTAGACTTTGTAAATGGGTGTATGAGTGTGAATGAACTATGTAGTGTTGAATCATCTGCATATGAGTGGATGGGATTGTGGGTGACAGATAAGAAGAGACCATTAATATGAACCAGGAATAGGGTTGGTGCCAGAACTAATCCCTGCGGCACGCCGGCTTTAATTGAGTGGAAATTTGAATATACATCATCTACGTTTACTCTTATTTTCCTGTCGCTAGGATATGAGGAAATTTAAGGAACAAAAGACGTTAGTCCATAGCAAGGGAGTTTGGACAGCAGGGAACGGTGCCATACTCTGTCGAAAGCTTTAGAAATATCAAGGGCTACTGCATGAGTTTCTCCATGTAGGTCAATTGATTGATGGATGGTATGAGTTAGAAGATTGAGTATGTCAATGGTGGATCTTTCTGTGGCGAAAACCATATTGTCTACCACTACTTAAGTTGTTGGATTCAAGATGTTTAACAATGTGCTTATTAATTAAAGTTTCAAGTACCTTACCGAGGAAAGATGTAACAGCTATTGGTCTATAATCAGAGGGGTCAAAAGAACTTCCTTTCTTCGAAATTGGGTGGATATTGGCTTCTTTCCATGAGTTTGGGAATGAAGAAGTACATATATAACTAACTTATTCCCAACACAGCCATGAGTGGGTATTAGAGTGTCAAAAACACTGTCGTATGAACTATTCCAAATGGAAAATCTATTTTCTATCTATCTATCTATCTATCTATTGCCAGACGCCTCAATCCCGTTTGGGGTGGCCACAAACAAATCGCCTCCAAGTCGCCCTGTCCCCCGCCATTTCACTGCCCTGCTCCCAACTCACCCCCCCCCCCTCTCTCATATACCTCTCCACCCCATCTATGTTCTGTCCTAAAATGCCTTCAAGTTTACTGCTATACCCACTCCCGATACCACCTACACCTCACTTTCTCCAGTGTCATATTTTTCTCGGCATTTGTGATTTCGTAGTACTTTCGCCTCAGCAATTTATTTGGCATTTCCACCTTCATATTGCTCTCTCTCTCTCTCTCTCTCTCTCTCTCTCTCTCTCTCTCTCTCTCCCTGTATGAGGGGAGGGGGGATAATAGCCAGGATGCAGTAGGGGAAGGTCGCAGGTGTGTCTTGGTTGTGCTCAAATGTTGAAGGCGTCTGAAGCTATAAAAGTAAGTTTAGTTACTAGTTTGGTAATTTCTATTAGAGTTAATATGAATGGGTTGTCCCAGATATCTGGCTGAAGAGTGTGACTGTAAATTTATAAAAGGGTAAGGGTGATGGAAAGAGGAAGTTGTCGAGGCATATATATATATATATATATATATATATATATATATATATATATCAACAACTGAGGTGCCCGTGGGGAATCTTATACTATATATCCAGCCAAGGAGAAGCAAGATGATTTTCCACTTCATATTTATTTATTTCAGGTGACTAGTTTCGGGATGCTTATCCCATCTTCAGATCTAAAAGCATTTAAAACACATATTGCAAATTACATAAAGTTTTAAAAACATTTTTAGAATATCCATAAGAAATACAAAAAAGTTACCAAAAAAGCATGTGACAATGATTGATTACTATAAAAAATGTACTTTTTTCTTAAATAACAGACTCGAGTAATAAAAGTGAAAGTGTTACCTCTGTGAGTTGGCAGCTAACACTGAAAATCCTGAACACAGTGTTTCATAAAGAAAAGTGTCATAAAGCTTCTGAATCGTCAACAAACTTGGTTCATTGATTCTTTACTTGGTTCTTTTGCTTCACACTGGTTTGTTGACGATTCAGAAGCTTTATGACACTTTTCTTTATGAAACACTGTGTTCAGGATTTTCAGTGTTAGCTGCCAGCTCACAGAGGTAACACTCTCACTTTTATTACTCGAGTCTGTTATTTAAGAAAAAAATAATTTTTTTATAGTAATCAATCATTGTCACATGCTTTTTTGGTAACTTTTTTGTATTTCTTATGGATATTTTTAAAATGTTTTTAAAACTTTATGTAATTTGCAATATGTGTTTTAAATGCTTTTAGGTCTGAAGATGGGATAAGCATCCCGAAACTAGTCACCTGAAATAAATAAATATGAAGTGGAAAATCATCTTGCTTCTCCTTGGCTGGATATATAGTATATATATATATATATATATATATATATATATATATATATATCTATATAGATATATATATATATATATTTTTCAACCAGATAATGAATGTAATTGAGAGAGCCCTAGAAGGTATGATAAAGAAAACAGTGAATATTAATGAGATGCATTTTGAGTTTTTACCTCGGAAAGGGACCACTGATGCCATATTTAGTGTCTTTTACTTCAGAAAAATTATATAGAAAAGAAAGGGTAGCTTTACTTTGTTTTTGTTGATTTAGAGATGGCCTTTGACAGAGTTGCTAGGGACGGCTTGAAGTGAACAATGAGAAACCTTGAGCTCGAGGAATGTCTGGTTCGAGTGGTTATGGCTTTGTATGTGGGTGCTCACACCAAGGTGAGAGTGAATGGAAATTTGAGTGATGAGTCTTCAGTGAATGCTGGCCTGCATCAGGGGTGAGTCTTGAGCCCTTTATTGTTTATTATGGTGCCTGGCTCCATCTGAGGCGACTTCGGAAATGAACTCCCATTGGGGATATTTTACGCCGATGACTTGGTGCTGACTGCAGAGAATGAAAGGCAGGTGAAGGAAAGATTAAAGAAGTGAAGAGACGGAAATGGACACAAGAGTTTGAGAGCAAATGCTGATAAAACAAAAGTAGTGGTATCTAGGGCTGGTGGCGGTACAGACAAAGCAGGAGTGTGGCCATGTACATTTTGCCGCAAGGGTGTAGGAAGTAACACCATCTTTTGCAGTGTTTGTGATAAGTGGGTCCATAAGAGATGTAGTGGTATTTGGGGTAGGGTGGAAAATTATGCTGATTTTTTATGTGTGGAGTGTTGGGGAGATCATGTGGAGACTAACATGAATGAAAAGATTGGTCTTGTTGGAATATCTCTTGAGTGTGAGGAAGATTTTTGTTATTTGAGGGGGGGCTGGAGCTAGGCTACCTCAGTGACTAGGGCAAGGAGTGGTTGGAGAAAGTTTAGGGAGCTGTTGCCTTTGCTAACATTGAGAGGGCTCTCCCTCCGTGGTAAGGGATCCTTGTATGCAGCATGTGTTAAGAGTATAATGTTGTATGGTAGTGAGACCTGGGTAGTAAAGAAAATGGATATTCGTATTCACAAACGTACCGAAATGACAGTGATTAGATGGATGTGTAGTGCATCCCTGAATGCGAGGCATGGAGGTTGGGGGGGGGGAGGGGCTGGGATTGCGACTGAAGTGTCGAGAAGAAGGTGGGATTTGAACCTATTGGTACTGTGATGAAAAGGGTTAGATTGAGATTGTTAGGGCGTGTTCAGGAAATGGAGGATGACAGTTGGGTGCGGAAGGTGAGAGATGTGAACGTCGAGGGTAGGGTTGGGAGGGTCAAACCAAAAATAGACCTGGGAGAAGATAATAAAGTGTGAAGAGTGATAAAGGACTGAACAAATGAACAAGGAGGCTGCCAGGGATCGAACAACGTGGAAAGCCGTCATTACGTAACCTCCGAAAAGAATGACAAGTTTGTAAGGACGATCCTGCCTCACAAACTTGTCATTCTTCTTGGAGGTCTATGAGGCAGTAGATAGCAATAAAGCTTACGATATTATTTCATCTGGATTTTTGTAAAGTTTTGATAGAGTCCCACACGAAAGGCTAGTTTGAAAGGTTCTAGCACATGATACAGACGGCGATTTCTTAAGGATAGATTCCTGGCTGCAAGGACGAAAGCAGAGGGTTGTAATAAATGAAACAAAGTCGGATTAGAGATAAGTAACTAACTGTGTACCAGAGAGATCAGCAGCATACTCGGTCCTTTATTATTAATTATATAACAAATGTTCTAGACCTAGGAATCACTAACAGTATCAGCAAATTTGCTGATGACACACAAAAATATGGCGTATCATTAACTCCACTGACGACTGCCTTAACTTACAAAAGGACCTCTATGTATTGTCCAAATGGTCTAAAAATTGACAAATGGAATTTAACGTTGAAAAAATGTAAAGTACTTCACGTAGGCAAGACCACTGGCGATACTAAATACAACTTAAATAACACAAGAAATTAGTAAATCGGAATGCCAGAGATCTAGGAGTTATGGTTAGTAAAGAACTCAAACCAAGGGAACACTATATTAATGTGGAAAATAAAAAAAATAGGACCTTCGGATTTAATTTGCGAAGCGTGAGCAATAGGACATCTAAAGTAATATTGTAACTTTATCCAGCATTAGTAAGGCCACATTTAGACTCCTTCGTGCAATTTTAGTGCCCGTACTATAGAATGGATATAAATTCCTTGGAAAATGAATAGAGAAGAATGAAAAAAATGATACATGATGTTCGAAATAATTTATAATTATGAAGGCAGACCTAGAAGACTAAATCTGCACCCATTAGAAAGGCGTAGAGTAAAGGGAGACTTAACTGAGGTGTTTAAGTGGATAAGGGGAAAAGTAGGGGAGATATTAGCAAGGTAATTAAAGTGAGCATACAGGATAGAACTAGGAGTAATGGTTTCAAACTAGATAAATTCCATTTAAGTATAGAAATAGATAGAAATTGGTTTGGCAATAGAGTAGTAGACGAATGGAATAAGCTACTTAATAATGCAGTTGCTGCCCCTTCCATTGACAGTTTCAAGCATGGGCTAATAAGCCTGTGACAGATAAGGGGTGGGTATAAAATAAAAAAATCTCACAACCAGTACTAATTCAATCTTTTTCCTTTTCAGGTTGCACAATGAGAGTCTCATATTCACCTTTCCCACTTTCCTATAAAATGCTCACGCCAGTTTTTTTTTTTTTTTTTTTTTTAATACTGCGTGATGTTCCCTCTGACTTTTTCCTTCCAGTTTCGGCTGGAGGGTTTGGAGGGCAGGGGAAAGCCTTCTTCTTTGCTATCCCCATTTCAGTCTAGCAGTTCAGTTATTCTTTTAAGAGCTGCCTACATGGGCCAACCGGCCTACTGCAGTTATCTTCTCTTCTTATGTTCAAAGCCCATGTATATATACATGGACCGGCCTATCCCGACCGAAGTGGTGACGATACAGCCAATGTATCACTACCAAGTGGCTTAGGCTGTCTGGTAGAGATTGTATGTAGGGTGAGAAGTGCTTGTAAGTGTAATTGTAGTGTTGGAGTGGCCTTAGATGTGTGTGTAGTCTGTGAACCAAGTGTAATCGGCCCGCGCAAGCCGACTGGGTGCAAGCATACTTTATAGCAAGCGACACTGATTCAACCACAGCACCCCTTGTGTCCGCCAATGCAGTATGGCCTGAAGAACGCTCCCAAAGTTTATTACCCTGGCGGGGCGCGAACCCTCGTTCTTCAGTGTACGAAAACGCACACTTTACCACTATACCACAGAGGCTCCATATATATATATATATATATATATATATATATATATATATATATATATATACTATATATACTGTATATATATATATATATATATATATATATATATATATATATATATATACCACTATATATATATATACTCTATATATATATATATATATATATATATATATATATATATATATATATATATACTGCCAGACGCCTCAATCCCGTTTGGGGTGGCCACAAAAAAATCGCCTCCACGTCGCATTGTCCCCTGCCATTTCACTGCCCTGCTCCCAATTCACACCCCCCTCTCTCATATACCTCTCCACCCCGTCCCTTCATCTCATCCTCGGCCTCCCCTCCCTATTCCCCCTCCACCTCACTCACATACACTCTCTTCGTCAGTCTTTCACCCTCCATCCTCTCCACATGGCCAAACCACCTCAGTGTGTTCCTCATAACGCTTCCTATCACATCCACATCCACACCACAACGCTCCTTTATATCCTCATTCGTCAGCCTGTCTATCCACGTGACTCCACAGGCTCCTCTTAAATAACTCATTTCCACTGCTCTCACTCTTGACTTGTGTCCTTCCAACAATGTCCAAGCTTCACTTCCATACGTTAGAGTTGGTATCACAATACTGTCATGTAGTAACTTTTTCACTTCCATGCTCACTTCCCTGTTTCTTATCACTGCTTTCAAAGAACCAGCAACCTTTCTTCCCTGCTGTACCCTTTCAAGCACTTCACCCTCCAAACTTCCATCCTTACTCATCACACTACCCAAGTACTTAAACGTACTCACATTTTCCAATTCCTCACCATCCAACCTCGCTGAACATTCACTAAATTCACCTCTCTCAAAGACCATCACTTTACTCTTCCCTACATTCACCTTTAGATTCCGTTTCTTACATACTCTCTCAAACTCATCCACCAAGCCTTGCAGCTCCCCTTCCTCTTCACTCAACAACACAGTATCATCTGCAAACAACAGTACATGGAGTTTCCAAACACTATCCTCTCTCACCAGGGCCACTCCAACATCTACTACCCTACCTTGTACCTCTTTTATTACCCCATCCATGTACAGATTGAACAACCATGGAGACGTGACACATCCTTGTTTCAAACCAACTTTCAAAGAGAAAAATTCACTTAGTTCACCATCCACACGCACTGCAGCCTTCGCACCATCATACATACTCTTCACAGCATTCAACAACTTCCCATCTACTCCATATATTCTTAACATTTTCCACAATCCTTGTCTATCCACCCTGTCATATGCTTTCTCCAAATCCATGAAAGCCGCATACAACTTCTTTCCCTTCTCTAGGAACTTTTCCACTAAAGATCTAAGAATGAATATCTGATCTACACAACCTCTTCCCTTCCTAAAGCCTCCCTGTTCTTCTCCAACTAATTTCTCTGTTCTTTCTCTAACTCTCTCTATAAGTATCCTACCATACACTTTTCCTATTATACTAAGCAGACAAATACCCCTATGATTACCACACACTTCTTTTTCCCCTTTTCCTTTGTACAAGGGAATAATTATACTTGACTTCCAATCCTCCGGGACTCTACCTTCCTCCCAGGCCAATCTGCACATCTTCCACATCCATTCTACTACTATCTCTCCCCCATGTTTAGCATTTCACCACACACTCCATCAATTCCTGGGGCTTTCCCCGATTTAATTTACTTCATTGTTTCCACAACTTCTATCCTACTGATTTGTTCCTGTCTTCTCAACTCCCTCCTTCTCCCAGCCATTCCCCAGCCACTTATACTCGCATTACTTCCATCCTCTACGTTCAACAATTCCTTAAAGTGTTCTCTCCATCTGCTCACTTTTTCTCCCTTCTCCACTAGTAATCTACCATTTTTATCTTTCACTCCCCTGCTAACTTCACTTCCACCCTGTCTTACTCTTTTCACTTCTCTCCAGAACATTTTCTTACAGTCCCTCCACTTTACACTCAAATTCCTTCCAAATTCCTCATCCACTCTCTTCTTACTCTCTCTTACTAATCTTTTCACCTCTCTCTTTCTTTCCACATATAACTCTCTCTTCCGCCTCTCAACTTCTTCCACGCCCCTATTTCTCATCCATTCATTGTATGCTTTCTTCTTCGTGCCACAGCCTGTCTCACCTTTTCAGTCCACCACGCTGTTCCTTGCACCACCCTCCGTCTTCTCTTCCTTCCACACACCACATCACATGCTGCACATATTTCTTCTGTAAATATCTTACACACACCTTCCACGTCTCCCATCTGCTCCAATTCATATTTGCCCAATCGTTCCTCCACTTCTCTCTTATACTCTGCATTTTTCTCATCCTCTTGTAACCTTTCCACTCTCCTTGCAACTACTCCTTCCTCTCGTCTTTCCCTTCTTCTATTCCTCCATCTTACTTGCATTCTAATTCTGGCCACCACCAAGTAGTGGTCAGAAAGTCCACTCCCCCAACCTCTATACACTCTTGCATCCTTTACACATCTTCGCATCCTTTCATATATATATATATATATATATATATATATATATATATATATATATTGTTACATAGCCTATGATTTCATCATCCATTGCGTAATTTTAACGCACAGTATGCTGCATGTTTGATCACGAGCGTGTTCTGCCTCAGTCCCCCCCTTCTACCGTTATAGTAGAGTAAGTCGACATCTCTGTTATACTTTGCGGGATTGTCATCTCTTTGTCCCCATGGCTTCATTTGCGCGTCCTCATTACAAGTTGTATCAGGCTCTGCTGGCCCCTATATAATGAGCTCAGTCTCTGCATCATTGCCACTTAGATCTGCTCCTCATTTTGTTCACATCTCTGTCCTCCCCTGTACAGATATTATTATTATTGTGAGTGCTCAAGAAATCTCCCACCATCTAGCAGCTGTGTGTAATTTGAGTATTACTGTTATTGCATTTTTTCTTGTACTGTATAGCATAAGTTTAATTTGTAGGCCTAGTGAAGTTTTTGTAATTAATGTTGGGTTTTATGTCAGTCATTTTTGATAATAGTTTGTATCTGTAATTATTTATCTGGCATTCACTGAGTATTATCTGGTATCTCATTTTATCAGGGCTGACTTAGATAAATTTACACTTGCTAATTTCGTGTTAATAGAGGCTATTGCAGTTAACCATATATTTAACCTGTTTATTTGCCATTACATTATCCTTATGAGTCCTGAATGTTTTGTTGTTAATTTAAGCATTAAACTTTAACTTGTAATTTTACCTAACTCTTTTGTTTTGAACCTGGAACTTTACGGGACAGTAGTGACTCTTCGTATTCTCACTTAAAGTGTACATTATCTTTCTCTGTTCCGTAACATAAATTTGGCGACCTCATATCAGGATATTCAGGATATTATCATAAGGATATTGTTTGATATTTTGTGACTGTGATATATTCATGATGGCTACTATTTCTACACTTGATGAAGCCAAAGATTTTTTTGTCAAATGTGCAAACAGTGTGTGATATAGAAAACAGAACAAAGAATGAACTTAAGCTTGTTGCTCAACAATTGGGAATTGCAGTTCACTCTCATCATTCTAAGGATCAAATTGTTGGCATGATTAATAAAAGCTTGTTTAATGTAACTCCTCCAAATGAGCAAACGCAGATTGAATTAGCTAAGTTACAGCTAGCTCTGCAGGAGGCTCGTGCTAAAGAAGCTGAATTTCAGGCATATGCTAAGCAGGCGGAATCTCAGGCTCGTATTGAAGAGGCACAGATACAGGCTCAGGCACAAGTTGAACTTGCCAGGATTCAGGCAGACCATGAGTATCGCATGAAACAAGGTGGAACTGGATCATCTAGCTCTGATGATTTTGATGTGGCTAAAAATGTTAAACTTGTCCCTCCTTTTAATGAATCTGATTTAACAAAGTATTTTCAGTTGTTTGAGAGGGTAGCTACAGGTTTTAATTGGCCTAAGGAGTATTGGCCAGTACTCCTTCAAACTGTTCTCACCGGTAAAGCTCAAGTAACTTATGCATCTTTGCCTCAGGATCAGTGTGATAATTATGATGTAGTTAAGAGCTTGATTCTCAAGGCCTATGAGCTTGTTCCTGAAGCCTATAGAGTAAAATTTAGGACAACTTACAAGCAAGATAAGCAATCCCATGTTGAGTATGCAAAAATCAAAGAAGATCTGTTAGAGCAGTGGTTAAATTCTAAGAATGTGGATTCTGATTTCGGTAAATTTAAGCAGATGATTTTGCTGGAGGATTTCAAGAGGTGTATTTATAAAGATGTAAGCCTATATCTTGATGAGAAAAGAATAGACAATTTGTCTGATGCTGCAGTTTTAGCTGATGAGTATGTTCTCACTCACAAGAGATATTCTAGAGAAAAAGGGAAAGCTGAGAGTAAGTAAGTTGCCTCTACTCAGAGTACAGGTAACAGGAAAGAGAATAAGGATGATGTTTCTCAGGAAGTAAATACCAGCTTCACCTCTAGATTTCAGAAAAGTAAATGTACTTATTGTAGTAAGCTTGGTCATACTACGGAGAGATGTTTTAGGAGACAGCGTGATGTGAACAAAAAGGAGTCTTTAAATATTCAGTCAATTGGTCTAGTGTCCACTCTTGAGAGTTCCCAGAATTCTTTAACTGAGTTAAACTGAACCTGCTTTGAGGGGTAACTTAAATTCTCATGATGGAGCTCCTCTTTTGAGCAGTAACGTGGGTGACACTCTCAAGAGTTCATGTGCTAATTTCCTGTCTGATGGTTTTGTCAGTCCTCTGGACAGTAATGACAGGAAATCAGTTAAAATATATCGTGATACAGGTGCTTGCCAATCCCTTATGCTGACCAGTGTTCTAGGCTCTAATGTTAATTCCTCTGATGAAACTGTAATCTTACAAGGTGTAGGGAATAATTACTTCTCTGTTCCTCTGTGCAAAGTGAATTTAGAGTCTGGTTTTGTTAATGGTTCCGTTATGGTTGGGTTGGTTGAGACACTCCCAATGTCAGGTGTAACTTTTCTTACTTGGAAATGATATTGGTGGAAGTCAAGTGTGTCCAGCTCCTCAGTTGTCTAGTGAGCCAGTGGCTGCGGCCCAGGATTGTGATGTCCCTGATGTGTTCCCTGCATGTGCTGTCACTAGGGCTAAGTCTAAAGTTACTGGTGATTTAGAGGATAATGATGATGATGATGTTATCCTAGCTGACACTTTTCTTGCTAATTTGGACCACTCACCAGATGAGGCAGTACCCCGTAGTGTTGATAATTTGTCTCGTCAAGAGTTGGTTGAGTTGCAGGTTGCTGACCCTGAGTTGAAAGGTCTAGCTAACTCTGCTTACAGTGAAGAAGAGTCAGCTGGTGCTTCTACTTGTTATTATGTAAAGTCAGGAGTACTTATGAGGAAGTGGAGACCCCCAACAGCATCAGCCGACTGTGAATGGGAGGTTGTACATCAAAGTTGTCATCCCTCGTGTTTGTAGGCAGGATATCATTAGAGTGGCTCATGATTCCAGTTTGGCAGGACACCTTGGAGTGAGGAAGACTGTGGCACGCATTTTGGAAACACTTCTACTGGCCAGGTATCTTCAGGGATGTTTCCTGGTATTGTAAGTCTTGTCACACCTGTCAAGTTGTGGGGAAGTGTAATCAGACCGAAAAGGTTGCACCTCTAGTTCCCATTCCTCCTTTTGAGGCGCCTTTCACCCGTGTGTTGGTGGATATTGTGGGCCCTCTTCCTAAGACTTCTTCAGGATTTTCTTATGTGTTGACCATGATTGATATGGCTACTCGTTATCCTGAAGCCATTCCACTCAGAAACATCTCAGCAAAGAACGTGGTTAAGGAAATGCTAGGGTTCTTCACAAAGTTTGGTCTGCCCAAGGAGGTACAGTCAGACCGGGGAAGTAATTTCATGTCAAATGTTTTCAAGCAGTCTCTGAAAGAGTTGGGCATCACCAAGATCACGTCTTCAGCTTACCATCCCCAGACCCAAGGAGCGTTGGAGAGATATCATCAAACACTCAAATCGATGCTCAAGAAATACTGTTTGGAACATCAGAAAGACTGGGATAAAGGTCTTCCATTCGTTGTGTTTGCCGCAAGAGAATCTCCAAATGAATCACTGGGCTTCTCACCTTTGGACTACTGTTTGGCCATGAAGTAAGAGGACCCCTTAAGCTACTCAAGGAATGCTGGCTGTCGGAGGAAGATGACGTCAACCTGCTGGAGTATGTGATGAAGTTCAAAGAACGGCTGTCCACTGCTTTGCAGCTGGCGAGAGAGAATTTAGGAGCTGCTCAGGAGAAGATGAAGACTTGGTATGATAAGAAGTCCAGGTTACGCCACTTTCAGCCAGGAGATCAGGTTTTGATTCTGCTACCAGTTCATGGGCAACCTCTTCAAGCCAAGTTTAGTGGTCCTTATTTCGTGGAGAAGAAACTCAGTGATGTCAGCTATGTCATCGCCACACCAGATCGTAGAAAGAGCAAGCAACTATGTCACATCAACATGCTAAAGTTATATCACAGGCGGGACGAAAATAATCCAGTCTGCACTGTAGCTGTTCCACCCGAGTCTACAAGTGAAGTTCTCCCATGCAGCATGAGCCTGAGTGATAGTTTGGGGAAGAATCCTGATATCATGAATGATCTCCAGACTAAGCTTTCTCATCTACCACCCAAGGAAAGGCAGGAGTTTTCGGCATTACTGCAGGAGTACCCGCAAGTGTTCCGTGCTACTCCAGGAAGAACCACTGTGTTGATGCATGATGTCGATGTTGGAGACGCAAAGCCAATTAAATTGCCTCCTTACCGTGTGAACCCAGTGAAAGTTCGTCTCATCCAGAAGGAGCTTGGCTACCTGTTGGACCACAAGATGATTGAGCCCTGTCAGAGCGAGTGGAGTTCTCCTGTCACTCTAGTCCCTAAGCCAGGTGGGTCACAGAGGCTTTGCATCGACTACAGACGTGTTAATCAGATAACCAAAACAGACACTTACCCTCTCCCTCGTGTGGAAGATTGCATAGACAAGATCGGAAAGGCTAGGTACATAAGTAAGTTTGATTTGTTAAAGGGATACTGGCAAGTACCTATGACTGAACGTGCTAGGGAGATCTCATGTTTTGTAACACTAGGAAAGGCTTTTGCATGTTCGGTAATGCCATATGGTATGAAAAATGCACCAGCCACATTTCAGAAGCTCATGAATGTTGTAACAGAGGGTTTGGCAGGGTGTGTTGTTTATATTGATGATGTATTAATCTTCAGTGACAACTGGAAAGATCATTTATGCCATGTCAGTAAATTTCTTGACCGTTTAGTTCAGGCTAATCTTGTAGCTAATTTATCAAAGTGTGAGTTTGGTCAAGCTAAAGTTCAGTACCTTGGGTATGTAATTGGTGATGGACATGTTGCACCACCAGGAGCTAAGGTTCAGGTTATAAGTGATCTTCCCAGACCTAAAAGTAGGAAAGAGCTACAAAGATTTTTGGGAATGGTAGGTTATTACAGGAGATTTGTTCTTAACTTTTCTATTCTTGTATCACCACTTACAGACCTACTGAAAAAGGGAGTTGAATTTGTCTGGACCGATAACTGTGAATCCTCTTTCAACAAACTTAAAGCTATTCTATTAAGTCAGCCAGTGCTCGCTACTCCAAATTTTGCTAAGCCTTTTAAGATGGCTGTTGATGCAAGTGATACAGGAGCTGGGGCTGTTTTGCTGCAAGAGGATGATCAGGGTATTGAACATCCTGTATCTTATTACAGTAAGAAGTTCACTCCACCTCAAAAGAACTACTCAACTATTGAGAAAGAGCTTTTGGCCTTGATTTTGGGTTTACAGCATTTTTCATTTTATTTGTGTTCTGGTTTTGACCCCATAGTCATTTATACCGATCATAACCCACTGAAATTCCTTAGTAAGTTTAAAGATAAAAATCAGAGATTGGCAAGATGGAGTCTACTTCTTCAGGAGTATTCATTAGACATACAACATGTCAAGGGGAAAGAAAATGTTATTGCAGATTGCTTATCTAGACTTTAGACAGATTGTTTTAGAGTAGTAAGAAATTTCCTTTGTAAATTTCTTTTTCTTTGTGGGGAGGTGTTACATAGCCTATGATTTCATCATCCATTGTGTAATTTTAACGCACAGTATGCTGCATGTTTGATCACGAGCGTGTTCTGCCTCAGTCCCCCCCTTCTACCGTTATAGTAGAGTAAGTCGACATCTCTGTTATACTTTGCGGGATTGTCATCTCTTTGTCCCCATGGCTTCATTTGCGCGTCCTCATTACAAGTTGTATCAGGCTCTGCTGGCCCCTATATAATGAGCTCAGTCTCTGCATCATTGCCACTTAGATCTGCTCCTCATTTTGTTCACATCTCTGTCCTCCCCTGTACAGATATTATTATTATTGTGAGTGCTCAAGAAATCTCCAACCATCTAGCAGCTGTGTGTAATTTGAGTATTACTGTTATTGCATTTTTTCTTGTACTGTATAGCATAAGTTTAATTTGTAGGCCTAGTGAAGTTTTTGTAATTAATGTTGGGTTTTATGTCAGTCATTTTTGATAATAGTTTGTATCTGTAATTATTTATCTGGCATTCACTGAGTATTATCTGGTATCTCATTTTATCAGGGCTGACTTAGATAAATTTACACTTGCTAATTTCGTGTTAATAGAGGCTATTGCAGTTAACCATATATTTAACCTGTTTATTTGCCATTACATTATCCTTATGAGTCCTGAATGTTTTGTTGTTAATTTAAGCATTAAACTTTAACTTGTAATTTTACCTAACTCTTTTGTTTTGAACCTGGAACTTTACGGGACAGTAGTGACTCTTCGTATTCTCACTTAAAGTGTACATTATCTTTCTCTGTTCCGTAACAATATATATATATATATATATATATATATATATATATATATATATATATATATATATATATATATATATATATATATATATATATATATATATATATATATATATATATATATATATATATATATATATATATATATATATATATATATATATATATATATATATATATATATATATATATATATTTATATATGAGAGAGAGAGAGAGAGAGAGAGAGAGAGAGAGAGAGAGATGGGGATAGTTTGCATCTATTATAATAAAGAAGACATTACAGGCATTAGGCAAAATCAGCCGCTAAGGAGGAAATGTTGAGAAGTCGCCTATAAAATCAGCGTAGTTTCCTTCCTGTATATTCGTAATCGTTCCTTCATGCCCCCGTTGACTTCCATTCACTTTTCTTACTCCTCTCTGTCTAAAGTCTCTCCCTATCCTCACCTTTCCTTCTTTACCAGTTTGATCAGCTTTTCCCCTCCGTCTTTCTTCAAGTCATTGTTCCAGCCATTCCCTCCAATGTTTGCACATTCCCTTTCATTAAATCTTCTCCATTCGTCAGTCAATATAATCTTCAATATTTCTTCCAACCATCAAGAAACATTTCTAACAAAGTTCCATGTAACATTCCTCGCAACATTCCTCCTAAAAATCTCTAACTTTTTTCTCAATTATTCCTTCAATTCTTCCTCCAACATTTCCTCAATTCTTCCTCCAATATTCCCTCAATTTTTCCTCCAACATTCCTTCACTTCTTCCTCCGACATTCCCTTCATTTTATCATACAACATTTTTCCTGACATTCTCTCCATCATTCTCTCCAACCATTCCTCAACATTATACCAGCATTCACTCAAGCCTCCCTTAACTTTCACTCCAAAATTTCTTCCAGTGATCTTTCAATATTCTCTCCAATATATCAGTCATCCCCTAATTCTCTCCAACCATCCTCAATAATCCTTCCAACTTTCGTCTTCAGTATTCCCGATATCCCTTCCCCTCCAACATTCCCTCCAATCAGCTTCCAACATTACTCCCCACATTCTTTTCAACATTCCACCCAACCATCCCTCAGGCAATGCTACCAACATTCCCTTCATCATTCATTTTAATAATCTCCCCATATTCCCTCCAGGTATTCTATCCATTCACTCCAACATCTCTCCTTTTCCATCCCACTCAACAGTCCGCCAAACATTTTATGCAACATTTCCTACATTCATACCCGACATTTCCTCTACAAAACTCTCCCTCCCGACCGTCTCTGTTTTCTCTCTCATTCCCTTCAACACGTCCTTCACAAATTCTCCCCGTTTCTCCCTCAGTATTTACCTTTGACCTTCCTCACTTTCATTGAGTATTCACGTCTGTCTACCTGCTTTAAAAACTCAAGGTCGACGAGCGATGGAGTCCCTGTTATGTTCGTCAGTTCTAGGTTCCTCTTTTAGCCCCCCCCCCTTCCCCTTTCCCTGAAGCCCATTTCGCCCCGTCTGCCAGATCTCTGAAGCTGATAATTACAATCATCTGTTTGTCCTGTCCGCTCCCCCTTCCTCCCTTCTCTAGTTTCTTTTGACTCTCTTATATGATTTTTCCCTTCCTTTTTCCCCCATCCCTCCTCCTCCTCCTCCTCCTCCTTCTTCTCCTCCATTCTCCGACAGTATCTCTGTATGTCTCTACACCCATTTAATGGGAGAGTGAATTGTACCGTCAAACAGCTGTAAGAACAAAATTATTATAAGACGTCATTGTGCTACCGATGTTATGCTTCCTCACCACATCACTTCGATGAATTTTCCCTGCCGTAATGCAGTCGTCAGGTGGTAGCAGGAATAAAGGAAGAAATGCTTCATTGTGGAATATCCTAGGTGCCTAGAAAGTTATGGTAAACATTCTGAAAATTATTTGATAGGCAGTTGATAAGTTAAAAGTCCAAAATGAGCTAGTATTTGTTCGATGGAGTTGAGACACTCCAGTGGCAAAAACAGGATGAAGGATAATTTTAAAAGTGTATGACTGCAGGAAGATCATAAACCCTCATCTACATCAAATCGCCTGGCATTAGCCTGGACTGAATTTTAGTCTTCCCGGCCATGAGCGGTTAATGGTGACAGCATTAAAACTCAGGCTTGTGTTCTCCCTCTCACCAACATAATATCGACTAGCGTTAGTTTGAAATTACTGCTAGTGTTGTCTCAACCATGGGGGAGGGGGGGGGGACAAGGCAAACAGTTTTTGCAACGATTCAATCTTCCCTTACAAACGACCCGCGGTATTTCAACTTTATTTTGTTAATTTCTCCAGTTGAGTAGTGTGTTTGCTAACAGTTCCTCATAAATACATAATTCGGTTAGTGAGGTGGAGGGGGGAAGAGGGAGGGGAAGGCCGAGGATGAGGTGGAGGGATGGCGTGGAGAGGTATACGAGAGAGGGGGGTGTGAGTTGGGAGCAGGGCAGTGAAATGGCGAGGGAAAGGGCGACGTGTAGGCGATTTGTTTTTGGCCACCCCGAAAAGGATTGAGGCGTCTGGCAATAGATAGATAGATATATATTTATTTTTTTATAAATGACCAGACAAGTTGCTACATCTTAGGGTAGATCTCTTGTAGTGCAGGGTTTGATGAAAACAGTATCTAACTACTCCATTGCCAATAATCTATCCTAAGCTGTATTAATTGCTTGGAAAAAACGGGACTAAACTAACAATGACGTCTTCGTTATCTACAATGTTAGTGGTTATTATCAGCGTCATCACTCAACGTCCAGTACCTTCGTCCACATTATATTCAGCAGTGCAGATGCAGAGGATAATTTTAGAGGGTAAACAATTATTCCGTAATCAATGCTGTGCCAAACGGACATACACGTATTACACCTGAGATTGCACAGGGATACCATACCTAAAATAATGACGCACTTGACGGTTAAACACAAAAAATGACTCAACTATGTCGGTGCTGATGTTGAGATGTTTTGAAACAAACCAACTTACTGTAAGGTTGCCTGCACCATCACAAACTCAGTTTTCATGATATGACAGTAAACATCAGAACCTACGGTGTAATTATCACAATTGTCACTCCTTGTTCAAAGCTTCTAGCCTGAATCTATCAGCCAGTACTGATGTGAAAAGCATTAATAGTAGATAAGTTTTGAATTCCGTATCATTACATATGATAAGGTCACCTCCTAATCTTCAGAGCCTTAACTTCTTCGATTTGAGACCATGATGTTCATTTAACTCCTGTTTGCCTCCACACGATTTCAACAACTCTGGGAGGGCGTACCTGTTCTGAAAGAGCTAATGAAGGCTATATCAACCTCTTGCAATTTGGAAAATCTGTTATACGCCGGATAAAATGATATGTAAGTAGCAGAAAAAAACGTAAAAAATATATCATTGGGTGAAGAGCTTGAAGTGTTATCGGTGTCATTAATCACCTCCTAATGCTTTTGTCTTCATTATACTCACCAGTGCAGATATGTAGGGTAATTCACACCTTTGCTAAGTTGACGTGTTTCCTTTGCCAGGTTAATACTTAACAAAGACTGAAATTTCAGCAATAGGTCTGTCATGGCAATTAAACCCGAGCAATTTAACTTCAAGTCATGTCGTGGATCTGGGTCATGTTCATACTAGCAATTAACAATCAGGCACGTACAAATATTGATTGAGGCAAGGGAGTGTCGCAGGGCTGAATTGTAAAGCAGTCTTCTGTAAATTACCACTTTACTCTGCTCTTCTATTACTGAGCTTATTACCGTTATCAGTTGAATCATAGCGCACATATTAACCCCTGTAACAGAAGACGACATTTGGAGTCCATTCTTGCTGCGAACACATTATTTCATTTATCTTAGGAGAGTGTTTTCCTACTGGAGAGACACGATACAGCTCCCATTCACCCGTTTAATAGCTGAGGGTTTTTCGAAGTTTAATATAACTGTCTGATGGTTGGAAAAAATTAAGTAGGTTACCTAACTGAAGGGTAAATACTATTTATGAAATGGAGTACAGATTGTTCACTTAATTCGCAGACAGTTGTTAATATAAATCAGATCTGACAATGGTGTAAAAATCTTCATTCAGAATGGCACATTAGGATGGGTAACTCATGAGGTTATAAAGTGCTTTTGAAAGAGAGATTTTTAAGCTGCCGCGGCGCCCTACGTCCTGCTTAATTCTTTTAAACGTTCAGGAATCATCCAAGCCTAAGGTACAGAGATAGGTATTACAGATACTCATACCTTCGACAGGCTACATAACAAGTGCAAACTTCCGTCTCCCACTTGACAGAGTTTTGTGGACAGCGCAGTGCAAAAAATATCTGTGTAGCCTTCACGCATCTTTTATTGAGCCTTTGAGTATTTGTGCTGAATTATGAAATATCGCAACACATCTGTGATGATGTATTATCCTATCCATGACTTACCGTACTATTCTCTTCTATTACCAACGCAAACTATGTCGATACAACCCAGATGTAAATTATATTAAAGAAAATATCGAGGTAATACATACATTTATATCTATGTGTATGTATGCATGTATGTATCTATCTGTCTGTCTGTCTATCTACACACACACACACACACACACACACACACACACACACATATATCCCATTGGCACCCAGTGTCCTCAGTATAGGACGATACTGCGCATTTTCAAAATATAATAAAGAAGGGAACCCCCGAGTAGGGACCTATGAACTTCGCGACTATGAGCCGACAGGCGGAGGGCGGTACGCCTAGCATCCTTCCAGCAACATCCCTCGCACAGGAGTTCAAGGACCCAATGGGATATATATTTATATTTATCTATCTATCTATCTATCTATCTATCTATGTATATACACATATATATATATATATATATATATATATATATATATATATATATATATCAAATGTGTGTGTGTGTGTTTGTGTGTGTGTAAAAAAGAAAAGATAAATTATGCCCAGGTCCAGCAAAGTGTTCAGAGCAGTATCCTTTATATTGATCGAATGATGTATGATGTATTCAGGTCGTACTGAAGGATGACTCATATATCTGGGTTCGCAGGAACAGCAGACAACACACACACACACACACACACACACACACACAGATGTTTTTAGGAACTACACAAAATTTTGTTTGACTCATAAATCTAATTCATTCTAATGCGTCTCATTTCTTCCCTCTTTTCAGTCTTCCCTCTTGCACTCCTTCCCCCTCCTCCTCGCTCATCTCTCCTCTCCTCTTCCAGCTATCCTAACCTCCTTCTCCTTCTCCTCATCTCTGCTTCCTCTCCTCCTTCTCTCATTCTTCTCCCTCCTCCGACTCCTTCAAACTTCCGTCTCACTTCCCTCGCTATCAAAACTTCTCTTCCGAAATTTTCAACACCCCCCTCCCTCACTCCCGAGTCTCCAACGTTCCTCCATCTCTGATTATTTCCCTTCCCCCCTGCCTCCTATTCACCTGTTTCCCTCTACCTTCTCTAATTTCTTAAAGCTCTGTTCGTAGCTGATGATTAGTTTTTCTTTCCTTCCCCCTCCACTCTCTCTCTCTCTCTCTCTCTCTCTCTCTCTCATATCATCATCATCCCATCATGTTCGCTCCTTACAATTGAAATTTGATATGTTGAACCGTCTTCGCCCTCTTAGTTCTCTCTCTCTATATATACTTTTTTTTTTCAGGTTTTCTCTTCCATTCTCTTCATTCCCACCACACATTATTTTAATTCACATCCCTTCTTTTCTCTCATATCTTTTCCTTTATTCCTCCACAATCTTTTATTCTCAGACTCTTTCTCTCTTTCCTTCTGTTAAGCCTGGCATCGGAGGAGCATTAATAAACCGCTAGAAGTTATAATGATCAAATTTATCTCGAGGATTAAGTGAGAGGGAGAGAGAATAAAAAACAAATAAGAATGTAAATAGTAAACTGCTAAGAACATACATAAATAGAAAGAACACGTAAGTTCCAATCCGACACAATATAAGCTGCCAGAAAGTGGCTTCCCGTAATTAGTTGTACTTACAATAGAACCTGTACAAAAAAAAAAAAAAAACGCTTAATGGGTAACTCTTCTAAACTTAGGGCCTTCTGTTGATGACCCATTAATTCCGCGGCGCTCCCGGCCGAACTTACATCAGTTCAAGGTACACACCATTAGTTGTGGTGGCACGGAATATGTTTATACGGTAAATATCTTGCATGTATGAATCCTAGGTTACGTATATACTCCGCCTCTCAAACTCTGGGACAATCTTCTACTGGTATTTCACTGCGTTTACTTCATATGTTGTGTATGTCCACCACTGTTCTCCCTATCACATCGAATTGTTGTGTATGTCCACCACTGTTCTCCCTATCACATCGAAATAGAGATTCTTACATGAAGAAGAAAACATACCGTAACTCCCTCAGCTTAGGAACAATAACCAGCAGATTAAAGCGAAAATGAAAGTGGTGAAACATAAAGCGAACATTTGTCCCTGATTGCAGTCGCTAACAAATGAATAATTAAACATCCATCTATCTATAGCCAGACGCCTTAATCCCGTAAGGGGTGGCCACAAATAAATCGCCACCATGTCGCCCTGTCCCCTGCCATTTCACTGCACTGCTCCCAGCTGACACCCGCCTCTCTCTTGTACCTCTCCACTCCATTCCTCCATCTCATCCTTGGCCTCCCCCTCCCTCTCCCCCCCTCCACCTCACTTACATACAATCTCCTCGTTAGTCTCTCACTCTCCATCCTCTCCACATGGCCAAACCACCTCAGTGTGTTTCTCCTAACGCTTCCTATCACATCCACATCTACACCACAACGATCCTTCACTTCCTCATTTGTCAATCTGTCTCTTCATGTGACTCCACATGCTCCTCTCCAATAACTCATTTCCACTGCTGACACTCTTGACTTGTGTTCCTCCAACAACGTCCAAGCTTCACTTCCATACGCTAGAGTTGGTATCACAATACTGTCATGTAGTAACTTTTTCATTTTCATGCTCACTTCCCTGTTTCTTATCACTGCTTTCAAGGAACCAGCAATCTTTCTTCCTTGCTGTACCCTTTCAAGCACTTCACCCTCTAAAGTTCCATCCTTACTCATCACACTACCAAAGTACTTAAACGCACTCACATTTTCCATTTCTTCCTCATCCAACCTTACTGTACATTCACTGACTTCACCTTTCTCGAAGGCCATAACTTTACTTTTCCCTACATTTACCTTTAGATTCCGTTTCTTACATATTCTCCCAAACCCATCCACCAAGCCTTGCAGCTCAACTTCGTCTTCACTTAACAACACAGTATCATCTGCAAAGAACAGTGCAGGGAGTCTCCAAACACTGTCCTCTCTCATTAGGGCTCCTGCAACATCCACTGCCCTACCTTGCATCTTTTTTATAACCCCACCCATATACAGATTCAACAACCATGGAGACATGATACATTCCTGTTTCAATCCAACCTTCAAATAGAAAAATTCAGTCAGTTCACTATCCACACGCACTGCAGCCTTAGCACCCTCATACATACTCTTCTCGGCATTCAACAACTTCCCATCTACTCCATATATTCTTAATACTTTCCACAATCCTTGTCTATCCATCCTGTCATATGCTTTCTCCAAATCCATGAAGGCCGCATACAACTTCATTCCCTTCTCTAGAAGCTTTTCGACTAAATATCTAAGAATGAATATCTGATCTACACAACCTCTTCCCTTCCTAAAGCCTCCCTGTTCTTCTCCAACTAACTCCTCCGTTATTTCCCTAACTCTGTCAATAAGTATCCTACCATATACTTTTCCTACAGTATTACACTAAGAAGACAAATGCCCCTATGATTATCATATCCTTCTTTTTCCCCCATTCTCTTTGTACAGGGGAATACTCATACCTGACTTCCAATCATCCAGGACTCTACGTTCCTCCCAGGCCAATCTGTTCATCTTCCACATCCATTCAACTACTATCTCTCCCCCATGCTTCACCACTTCACCACACACTCCATCAATTCTTGGGGCTTTCCCCATTTTAACTTTCTTCGTCGCTTCCACATCTTCCATCCTACTGATTTCTTCTCTCTTCTCACATCCCTCCTTCTCCCAGGCATTCCACGGCCACATATACTTGCATTACTTTCATTCTCTATGTTCAGCAATTCGTTAATGTGTTCTCTCCATCTACTCACTTTTTCTCCCTTGTCCACTAGTAATCTACCATTTTTTTCTTTCACTCCCCAACTAACTTCTTTGGCACCCTGTCTATTTCGCTTTATCTCTTTCCAGAACATTTTCATACATTCTCTCCACTTTCCACTCAAATTCCTTCCAAATTCCTCATCCACTCTCATCTTACTCTCTTACTAATCTTTGCACCTCTCTCGTCCTCTCTACAAATAACTCTCCCGTTCTTCCACGCCCCATTTCTCATCCATCCATTGTATGCTTTCTTCTTTTGTGCCACAGCCTGTCCCACCTCTTCATCCCACTATGCTGTTCCCTGCACCTCTTTCGTCTTCTCTTCACCCCACACACCACCTCACATGCTGCACATATTTCTTCTGTGAATATCTTTCACACACCTTCCACGTCCCTCGTCTGCTCCAGTCCATATTTCCCCAACCGCTCCTCCACTTCCCCCTTATATTCTGCCCTTTTTTCATCCTCCTGTAACCTTTCCACCCTCCTTGTATGAGCTACTTCCTCTTGTTTCTCCATTTCGTTTGTACACTGATTCTGACCACCACCAAGTGGTGGTCAGAGAGTCCACTCCCCCAGCCTCTATATACTATTGCATCTATTATCCACCTTCTCATTCTGTCATCCACACATACATAATCAGTTATTGCCTTCCATTCATTCAGTTCACCATTATTCACTCTCATCATTCGCTACTTATACCTCTGGATCATTTTGTGCCTGAAGAGGATATTGGCTATCACCAATCTCCTCCCGGGACAAATTTCCACTAAAGCACTGCCATTCTCATCCATCTCTGCAGGCACAACCCACTCACCAACTACTCCATCCACCTTCACATTCCCTACTTTTCCATTCATATCTCCAGTCAGTAACATTCTCTCATTCCTTTCAAACTTTTCCATGCACACTTCCACATTTGTCCAGAACTCTTCTCTCACTCTGCTTGCACGATCTTGCGTTGGCGCATACACGCACACAATCGCCCACATACTGTATGTAGTCCAACTTTCAATATTACCCATACAATCCTCGAGCCAACTGATCCATACTCTCTTATATTCTCCTTCCATCTGTTAATGACAACAGTACCTACTCCCTCGCATATACCCCATCCGTGTTCCCATTCTCTCACACTCTCACCTCTTCATTTAGTTTCAGCTAACCACACACATCCACTTTCGCACCCTCAAGCACCTGGACAATCTCTCTCAATTTATCTCATCATTTGCACCTCTTCCATTCCATGTAGATATCCGTACCATGTCCTTTGTTCGGTCCTTAATCGTCACGTTTTGGTCAGTCCTAATCCGAGGCTTCTTGTTCGTATTTTTAATTAGTTGTTTTCCGGAGAGGGGCACTAACACTTAGCCAACCCACTTATTGTTACGTAGGGAACACGTGCTGGTTGGTTATATGGTTACCACCCAGCGTTGTAAATGTTTTCCTGGTTTAACAATTGGCTTGCCACTCAGTGTAGAGTTACCCTAAAAAAAAAAAAAAAAAAAAAAAAAAACAGCAACACTAAGTGGGTGGATGATGGGCGCCCCCACCTACCAGCAATAAATAAACATATACATGAATAAATAAAGTAGATGTACAGTTTCTTCCCGTGCATGCAGAGAAAACATGGAAGCTGCATACTCAGTCCTTCGATATTTAGTCCGATTTCTTTGAAATCAATGTGCTCAGAATGCATTATCTCTGAGCATTCTTATTTTGGAGAGGGGGATTGACTCCCCTCAAGAATTTTCTGGGGCTCACGTCCCCTGAATATGGCATTACGGATGAAAATCCATTGTACAACAGATACTAAGATATCAAAACCATGTGTATTCTCCTTCCACTACTTCTGATTTTTTTTTTTTTGTGAGGGGGAGGGGGTCTGGCTTCTAAAAACATTGGTGGAGCCTTTATGATAGAAAACCTTATCAAGGAACCGAGAATGTTAAATCTGATGAGGAGCATGCCCCCTAAAAATCACGGTCGGAAAATTGTATATAGTGGAAAACGTTTGAAGTAACCTAAGGAGCTTACCTGGGAAATTCTACTCAGATCTTACTATTTTTAATGGCTTTTTTGGGGTCTGAACCTCCATGAGTCATTGGAGGTATCACGCTCCCCAAGTGTCGCATGATGGGTGAGTGTCAGTGGTCCAGCTTGTACTAAATATATCAAAGCCATATCTGCCCCCCTTTCACATCTGAGAATTTTTAATTTGGCAGGGGGGGCTGTCCCCCTAAAATACTGGTGAAAGCTTTCTATATTAATAGACATTATCAAGGAACAGACGAGCTGACCTGAAAAATTTCGCTGAAGTCTATGTGTTTACTTTCCCCTGTTTCTGAACGTTTTACTTCTCGGTAAGAAGGGTTCACTCCCATAGAGTCATTAGGGGGCCACGCTCCCCAAATATCGCATTAAAGGAGAGCCTGTTGTACATCATGAACCAAGATATCAAAGTAATATCTGCCCTCCTTCCACTACTTCAGAGAATTTTTTATTTGATGAGGGGAGCTTACCTGATTAAAAATCATGGTGGCAAAATTGTGTATAATGGAAAACCTTCCTAGTAACCGGCCAAACTCAGGGAAGAGGTTTCATTCAGATCCATGAAAAAACGTTGGAGGAGTTAAAGCTCACACACACGCACACACACACACAGCATGAATCTTGCGCAACGGTATCAGGCGCGTTGCCGAAACTTATACCATCCTTCTCTGCGGAATAAATGATAAAAATAATAAAACTATAGAAACTTCTACTGTGCTTTACATATTGATTTAAGACAAACTGGTTGATATACTTCACTGTACCTCTCTGAATAACAATGCTGATATTGTTTCCTGTTTTGTCAGTCGCTAAAGTAGTATTACTTGGACCAAACACGAATGTTTGTTAACTTAAATGTTATCAACTGCCCTTAAGCAATAGGAGGATTATCATTCAGTTTGATTGTTGGAAGGTGGGGTGCTCGTAAATTTTGTATTATTGTACATCAATTTAGCTGTTGATAGGTGGGAGCGTGCATCATCCATTCGAGTGTTATAATGCTGTCTTTTGGTGACTACACTGGATAACAAGCCAAACTGCTTCCTGTATACTAAGACCATTTATCACGTTAGATGGTAACAACATAACCAAATACCACTTTGTGATCTAATGGGACAAGGCTCTCCAGTCGGATGTGATCTACAGGGGTGTACCCCGAGGGTTGGTTGAGGCTTATTGCTCAAGTAATGTCGCCCAGGAGCGAGAAAGGCTACTCATCCTTGCGTTAAATTTCGGAAATAGTAAGCCCGGTCCGGGCCCCTATTGTCCTGACTGGGACAAAACAGGATTATATGAAAGATGGGTGAATATAGACATCAATTTTGCTATTAAGAATTCTTTTGCACTTTTGTTTCTTCTAAAAATCGTACCATAACCAGTCAAAATCGTACCTAACTAACTACTAAGTAATTTTCAA
>NC_137054.1:21859811-21959811 GCF_032717465.1 Coenobita brevimanus | reverse complement strand
CCAGTTTTTCTATACTGCGTGATGTTCTTTCTGGCTTTTTCCTGCCTGCTTCGGCTGGAGGGTTTGGAGGGCGGGGGAGAGCCTTCTTCTTTGCGATCTTTGTCTCATTCTCGTAGTTCAGCTAATCTTTTGGGAGCAGTCTGGCACGGGCCAACCGGCCTACTGCAGTTGTCTTCATATATTCTTATGTTCTTAAATCGTAAAGTCGTTTGTATTCTCACAGAAAATGAATATAATCCAGTATTGTTTTTAAAAGTAAACTGGCTTTAGTGTAAGCAGCTTAGGGAGTGCGTAAATTCATCAGTTTGATGTCCGAGCCTAAATGTTCCTGGTAATCAACAAAATCATAAAGGTTTTTGAGGACAATCATACTAGCGATTCACTCAGTATCATTATTAGTTGTTCAGCCCCGGTCTCTCTGGTCGACCAGACAAATCAACCGCAGACAAACAATCGTCCCATCAGGGCTGGCTCAAGAAGTGAAACGATGTTCCCTTGTGGTGGACAGCGCCTCGCCACAGCAAGGCGCGCGGAAGAGTGTGGAGGTTGGGTTACTGGATGGGCGCCCCATTTGCTTCTCTCCACCCATTTAGCAGGGGCACCAAACTAGGCCCCACATCACTCCGTTATTTGGTTATATTTTTATCACCCAACGATTTAAATCGATTAATAATGCATGAATATTAAACTGTACATGAATGATACTGTAACAAGCAACAAATATACACAGTTCACAACCCATAAAATGAGAGGAGTGTTTATTAAAAACACTAGTGAAGAACCATGGTTCTTAAAGTTGCTGAAGTGTCAGTGAATGATGCAAATGAATCATTCCAGTGAAAAATGTTGAGCAAATATATGAAAACTATCGTTATGTCTAAAAAGACCTTTGTGTCGAATGTTTCCGATGAAATATCCGTGGGATATAAATACTGATGTGATTTCTGTGAAAATGTACCTAAAGAAAGGTTTGAAAAAGACTGCTAAATGTTGATGGAAAAAGAAAAAAACATGAAAATATTTCTAAATAAATATTTACGAAAAATATGAAATGTTGGTCATAAATGTTTCCGCAAAAAAAAAAAAAAAAAAAAGTGCTGTTGAACAACTTTTCCTTTCTTCCTGTGTACAGGTACTTGTTGTCCAACTTTGGTACCATGAATCCGGTGTGCTTTTCTCCTGCCACAGCCAACACACCTGACACCACACCTGTGTACTGTTCTGTAGTTTCATTTTGAATACAGAGCGATAATCTTATCGGCTTGTTTGGACTTCCTAGCACATTTCTCTTACTTTATATATATATATATATATATATATATATCAATCAATCAATCAATCATTTCCTGTGGCACCCTCGGGGATGCATAGGGCCTCGATGAACTCACACCACCACATCCTATCTTGTGCTAACTCCTCAAGATCTCCCCAACACTCATCTCCAGCTTCCCGTCTCATTGTCCTCACCCACGTCTCTTTTGGCCTTCCTCTACCTCTCCTACCAAGTGCCACCCACCCTGGTGTACCTCGTACTATTCCCTGTCTCCTATACACATGTCCTAGCCACTTCCATCGTGAGAATCTAACATATTCATCGATCGGCTGCACTCCCGTTATTTCTCTAATTCTACTATTTGGTATCCTTTCCCACCACTTAACTCCTAATATTCTTCTAAGTGCTTTATTTTCAAACACCAAGAATTTATTTTCCATAGTCACTGTGCTGTACCAAGACTCGTGTCCATAAATTAAGATACTCCTAACCATTACCTTATAAAGTTTGATTTTTGTATGCACAGAAAAATTGTTATTATTCCAAATATTTTTAAGCATTCCCATTGCCTGATTAGCCTTCTTTAACCTTTCCTCGAATTCAAAGTTCAAAGAACCATCCTTGGCTAAATAAGTACCTAAATATTTAAACCTATCAACTTGCTTTACAACCATACCTCCAATTACACATTCCTGCGCATTTTCCATATTCATATTGATTATTTCAGTTTTTCCACAATTAATAACCAAACCCACCTTACGACCTTCACTCACCAAACAGTCCAACACTCTCTGCATCTCTTCTGGCCCATCACAAATCAAAACTATATCATCTGCATAATCTAAATCCAAAAGTTTCCTGTTCTCTCCCCAAAGTATACCTGCACCGGTTTCTGTTCCAACGCGTTTCATAATGTAATCAATGACCAATATAAATAGTAAAGGCGATAGAACACCACCTTGAATTACTCCGGACTTGACTTCAAACGAATCACTCAGACAACCATCAACCATCACTTTACAAAATGTGTCCTCATGCATGTTCATAATGACCCTCACAAACTCCTCTGGTATTCCATAATGTCTCATGATCTTCCCCATAGTCTCTCTCGAAACACTATCAAAAGCCTTTTTCAAAATCAACAAAACAAAGACTTAACGGTACTCTCATTTCATTAACTTGCTGCATCAAATGCCTAACTATAAAGATATGATCATTGCAACCACGTCCCTTTCTAAAACCAGCCTGTTCATCCCTCAGAATACCCTCAACCACCGGCTCCAACCTATTTAACAACACTCTACTGAAAACTTTCAAAGCTATCGGTGACAAAGAGATTCCCCTCCAATTACCACATTCACTCAGGTCTCCCTTCTTCGGAACTTTAACAATTACACCATTCTTCCAAACTGATGGTAGTGACCCCGTCACCCATATCTTATTGAATAGCTTGGTCAAGATCATTATTCATCTATCCACTTTAAACATTTCCGGAAATAAACCATCCTCCCCTGGTGCCTTATTATTCTTTAACTGTTTTACTGCTTTCTCCACTTCTGCAAGCCTCAACTCTCCTGTTTCTATATTTAAATCTTCCTGAGCAGACGGTATATCCTCTTCTGGTGGTATTGGTCTATTAAGAACTGTCTCAAAATGCTCTTTCCATCTATTTTTAATATCTCCATCTTTGGTCAATAAATTTCCTTCCCTGTCTCTAACTGGTATTTCCTTGCGTTTACCTGCATTACCACTCAGTTCTCTAATCGATTCATATGCTATTCTTTGACTCTGTCCATCATTTTTGTTTATTAAGATTTCAGTCTCTGCAACCTTTTCATCCACACATCTTCTTTTATCTCTCCTAGCTAACCTTCTTACTTCTGAATTCAAACTCCAGTACGCAGCTCTTGCTAATTCAATCTCTTGTTCATCAACGCATTGCATCTCACTCCTCAATTTAGCCTCACCTCTCTTTTTTATCATATCCCACGTTTCCTCTGACATCCATTTCTTTCTCCTGAATCTATGTCTTCTTCCAATCGTACATTCAGCAGTCTCATGCAGAACTTTGTTCACATCCTCCCACATCTCATCTACACTTCTCTCCCCCTCTTCCAACGTTTCCAACACCAAAAACCTATTTCTGCATTCTAATCTGAATTCCTCCTTTTCTTCTCCTTCCCTTCTAAGCTTAACAATATCGTATCTACCAACACCAGATTTTTCCTTCTTCTGATTTTTAAGTTTAAACCTTAGTTTTGCAATGCTGAGTTGATGGTCACTACCAATATCCGCTCCTCGTTTAACATGAACATCTAGCAGAGAACTTCTATGCCTCCTACTGATAGCGATGTGATCAATCTGATTTTTATATTTTCCACACGGCGACACCCAAGTTGTCTTGTGTATATTGCAATGCTGAAAGAGTGTGCCCCCGATGACTAAGTCATTTGCTAGACAGAAGCTTCCAAACCTCACTCCGTTTTCACTCATCCTACTACCAACTCCCATCTTACCCATACATGCCTCAAATCCCTCATTTGAACAGCCCATTACTGCATTAAAGTCTCCAACGCAGATCAAAACATCATGTCTAGGTACCCTTCCTACTCCTTCTTGCAACTTTTCATAAAATGTGTCTTTCCTTTCATCGAGTGCATCATTAGTAGGTGCATAACACACAAACAGGCTGATGTTGCCATGATTTGATTTAAACCGTGCGTATAACAATCGCTCATCTATAGGATCCCACTCACATAAAGCCTTATTTGCCTTACAACCCAGCAACAATCCTACTCCCTGATAATGCATTCCGTCCTGTCGGCCAGATATCAATAAACGTATACCATCCTCCAAATCCAACTTATCGACTCCAGTTAATCTTGTTTCTGTCAGAGCACAAACATCAAGTCCGTAATTTTGAAAAACCTTCACTAACTCATCGATTTTACCATCATGATTTAGCGTTCTCACATTCCAGTTACCAATTTTAATTGTATTTTTTGCATTAACAAATGAATTAGATTGTAATTGAGGCAACCGTGAGATTCTTAGCACCCCCTGCCCATTTAAGGGCTGCACGGGACTGGGGGCCATTATTGTTCTTTCAGAGTCCATCAAGGTTTCTTTGGCTAACTTCCTGAACACCTCGCCAATGTGTTGCAGTCGCAGTAGGCAGCTGACTTGCCTGATTGCCCACACCCGAAAGACCCAGCTATGCTGTAGCCAGTCACGTGCCGGCATGCTTCCCAGCCATTTCACTCTCAAGGAGTTCCTCTGCCTGAGAAAGCAGCCATATATATATATATATATATATATATATATATATATATATATATATATACTGTGCATTAATAGTCTTTTACTGGGATGTGGGAAAGATGGAGAGTAGAAAAGGAAATGAAGGAGAATTAAGAAAGGATTTACAAAAGGAATTCAAACGAAAGAAAAGGTGAGTATGCTGAAAAAAGGAAGTGTGTAAAGATATTGGCTAAGAATTATGTAACGTATTTGATGACTTTGCATAAGTACTGATCCAAATTTTCCCGGAAATAGTAAACTTATGAAGACAGGTAATAAAATGTAGCAATGAATCTTACAGAAAGTGTGAACATGTAGGAGATGAAGATGAAAAAAAAAAAAATGGAAATCGGAAAGGAAGGTGGTGGTAAGTAGGACTGCATTAGCTGGTATTCAAGAATGGAGTCTGGTGCCGGAGAACGTGCTAACTGAAGATGCGAATAATAATGTAAATAAAAATAAGATTTAAATGAAAGCAGGAGGTCGTCAGGCGATAATGCTTGAAGAGAGTGTACATTTCCTTAAACAGTCATGCGGACTGCCAGGACGAAGCCGGTCTCATTATCAAAATTGGTTTGCCTCGCTTTCCGGAAACTTGCTGTCTTCTGTTGCTGCTGAGACACTGCACTGGATAAGCGTGTGTTATATGAGTGGATGGTTAAGGGAAACATATTGTCATCCATCAAGGGACAAAGCCAAAATGTAGATAAGACATTTTTACTTCCCTACGAACACCTCTTCCGTTATAGGGAAAGAGTTCATCTGGTGAGAATTTCCCTCGAGGAAAGGTTTTAAACTCCCTTGGGGGGCGACCTTAAAAGGGGATAACTCCGAGAGGTTGTTTACTCCTGGAGGGGGGGGGGTACTCCCAGGGGTGGCAGAGGTGGATATGCTTGAATGCACATGTACTCTGGAGAGGTTTGACAATTTTTTTTTTCAATTGTATATAATTATAGCACAAACGAATCAGTCAGGCTCTTTTCAGCCTTCTCTCCAGTTTCTGTGCCATGTAAATTTTTTGTAAACTACTTTCTGCTTAAAATACAATATTTCTTGCACGACTGCATATCCTGATACATATCCTTTATTTTCCGTACATTATAATCGCAATTACATCATTACATCCATTACAGCATTCATAAATAGATTTAATCAAATCCCCAATCACCAGCATTTTATAACTTGTTATGTGCTCTATAATCATTTACCAATTCACTACATTCATCCGTTTCTTCCGTGTCTTTGTCATTAAACTGTGCAGATTCAAGACAGTTCCGTAAAACATGTTGTTTTCACATGGCAAACATAAGAATTATCAGTGAAAAACGTTTATTAAGAAATATTTGTAAAAATGTTGCAGGATAACTTCCCTGTTCTTCCTCAGCATCAGTTGTTCACTTTTAGGTCCACACTCTAAGTTGCTTTTGTTTTTGCACCCGTGTACAATAGTGCAGTTCCATTCGACACTCGAGCACTGGTAGGTGGAATGCTCACCATTCATTCACAGATTCTCTGATGAAAGCCGGGGTAATGGTAATACGTACAGACAAGCGACATTGGCTAAAAAAAAATGTGGTATGACTCAGTCGTATAAAAACAGATTCTCATAAGAAGACACACACACACACACACACACACACACACACACACACAGAAACAAGAGAACATTCAGGATGTGAGGAGATTTGAAAACCTATACCTATTACTACATTCCACCAGTTACAAGTCAGTGGCTAACGTTAGGAATGTAGTTACGGGTATAGGTCTCCAGATCTCCTCCCATCCTGAATGCTCTCTTGTTTCTGTGCTTTTCTCATCTCTTATCTGTGCACTTTTGCCATTCCCACTTCTTAATAATTTTAGAAATTTTTGTTTTCTATTATATTTTAGTCTGGTGATTTACACAGCGCCTCAGAAGATAATGACGAGTTTAGCCAGTGATATTAGACACCTCATGTCTCATTGCAATAATTATTTACCCTTTGCAAGACTTGCAACTTGTGCAGAATATTAGAGAAATCATGGAAATTATTTTCATATTTAGGTAGTTGCAAATGAGGGTAGAAGGTGTCAGAATTAATACGATTTCACTATTCCATAAAGGAGATGTAGTGAAATTAAAAATCATATTTGCCAACAAATAAGATAAAAATATAAGATGAAAAATTATCGTGGAACAAATGTTGGTACTGTTCCACCAATGGAAATTTGAAACGACGTACATGACAATACATCCTTCTCCCCCTTAATCCACACACACACACACACACACACACACACACACACACACACACACACACACACACACACACACACACACACACACACACACACACACACACACACACACACAGAGTAAACGTACTTGCGTACACGGGCCCGTTCACGAATGACAGCATCCCCCTCCCCGCACACAGGCAGACAGACAGACAGCCACGTGACAGTACAACAGGTAGCGGCGGAATTAGGTAACAATGTATCACCAGCGCTACACCTGCACCTGACACAGACCAGTGACAGACCTGGCAACCATCAGTTAGCCAATGATTGATGCACAACAGGACTGTTAGTCGATCCTAACCACGTCATCGGTTAGTCAGCCACACAACGCACTACTCACACTTCATCCACTAGTAATAACATATTGAAATAATGACCTTAACCCTTTCACACACACACACACACACACACACACACACACACACACACACACACACACACACACGACACGTACACACAGAAATATACTGCTTGGCGTGCAGCCAGACAGGTCTTGTATTAGTCTGATTATGTTACAGGTAGAAGACTGTCCCCTGCCCACCAAAGCCCACAAGCCGAAAACGACAGGATGAAGTGAGAAGCAACAACATGCAGAATAAAAAAAAAAAAAAAACTGTTGTGGAAATTTTATTGGAAAGTACCGAAGGAAAATCTTATCGTAATGGATTCTGAATGAAAAAAAATAATAATAATAATTGTCAGGAATGAAGCGAATGAATGGGACAAAATTTGTGCAGAACCCAGTCTAGTTTTATGTTTATCCAGCCTATTCTTGAAACTCTCAGTGTAAAGAGCACCAACTATATCTCAGGGTAACTTGTACCACTCATCTGCTATTCTTTTTTCAAACCAGCTCCTATCTACCTATTTGTTCAAATGGAATTGTATTTGAATATATCCCATTAATTCTGTCCTGTGGGCTCACTTTCATGGCCTTTTCTCAGTTTAAACACCTCACTCTTTCCCTCTATTTAAAGACATTTACTGAGAGCACATTTTAACCTTTGTGTATATATATATATATATATATATATATATATATGCGTGTGTGTGTGTGTGTGTGTGTGTGTGTGTGTGTGTAAATGACGGAGGGCGGCAAGAACTAGTTAGAAAGACAGGTGGAAAGAATATACGGAAAGTGCGACAAAGATTGGAAACAGGTAGTGGAGAAGTTTTTTCTTTTGACTGTTATAGTATCCCTTAAAAAATGACGATGGCCTTCATAAAATTCCGAGGGGTTATCATGGAAAAGAGAAGGATGGTTTTTGAAGTATTAAACTGCAACGAATTCCTTCAGTTAATTATAATGTTCTGGGGTAGTCCTTAATAAAATAGCGCAGTACAAAAACCGCAGCGAAAAGGTTAAAAACTTGGAACAGCAAAGTTGAAGGGAAACTAGATTCAGTAAAGAGTTGGATGGAGAGAGAGAGAGAGAGAGAGAGAGTAAAATGATAACAAATATATGGAAGGACAAAATGAAAGAATATATAAGGGAAGGCGGCTAGAATTGGCGAGAGGGCGTGGAAAATAGTGATGAATGAGGAACCTAGAGTCATTTTCGACACAGTTGACTCTGATGAAAGCCGGGGTAATGGTAAGGCGAGTTGCTGTAGCTGGACACACGTAAGTAATGCAAAGGAACACCTCGACAGGGACCATGAATTAGAATACAAGGAGGGGAGTAGGGGAAACAGGTAGGGGTGCGGAAAGGATGAGTGAAGGACGGAAGAAAGAGAGAAAGAGGGAGAAGGAGAGAGAAAAGGCTGGAGAGAAAGATGGGGAGGAAAAGGAAGTAATGAAGGGACAGAAATGGAAAGGAAGAATGGACCACGAGGGAAAAAAGGATGGAAGAAGAATGAGAAAAAGAAGAAGAAGAAGAAAATGAAGAAGAAGAAGAAAAAAAAGAAGAAGAAGAAGAAAATGAAGAAGAAGAAGAAGGAGTAGGAAGAAGAAGAAGAAGGAGAAGGAGGAGGAGGAAAGGGAAGAAGGAGGAGTAAAGGGGGATAAAACATGAGACGAAAGAAAGGAAGATGGAGGAAAGAGAGGTGGAGCAGGAGAGAAAGAAGGAATAAGCGTAATAGAGACGAATGAGGGAAGGGAAATAGCAGGGATCAAGATAAACGAAAGAGAAGAGGCGGGAAGACAGGGGGAAGAAAGAGAGGTGGAATACGGAGGAAAATTAGAAGAGAGGAAGAGAAAAGTAAAAGAAAATTAATACAGACAGAGGCGAATGATAGAAAATAGGAAGATGGTCAGAACTGAAGACGAAAGAAGAAGAGACTGAAAAGAATGGAAGAAAGGAGAAAACGCAGACAGATGGAAGAAGGAAAGAAGAGGAAATAGAAGAGGAAGACGAGAACCCAGAAGAAGACACGAAAAAAAGGCGAAAAGGGGGGAATATGAAGGGACGCCACACAGAAGGAAGAACGATAAAGAAAGGGAGGATAAGAAGAATGAGGGGAGAAGCTAGAGATGGAGAAAAAGAGGAAAGGCAAGAAAGGAGGATGGAATGGACGGGGGAAGAAGAAAAACTTAAGAGAGAGAAGAAGAAAAAAAGTGAGAGAAAGAGTAGAGAAATAAGAACAAGAAAGAGCTTGTGAGGATACAAAAAGAAAAGAGCAGGAGGAAAAGAAGAAAGGAGGGGGGAAATAATGATAAAAAAACAAAAGAGGACCAAAATGAGGAGAAAGGAGGATGGAGGAAGGAAAGAACAGAAATGTACGGAAGGAAAACGGAAGAATGAAATGAAAAGGGAAGGAGGGAAGTAGGAGTGAAGATACGGGAGAGGAGGAATGTAAAAGAAACGATTAGAGGGAGAGACGTAGATATGGATTAGAGTGGGATGGAACAGGGACCAGAGAGAGAGAGAGAGAGAGAGAGAGAAGAAGGTATTAGTTGTAGAAGTGGTGGTAATAGTAGGAGCAGCAGCAACAACAACAGCAGTAGTAGTAGTAGTAGTAGTAATAGTAGTAGTGGTAGTAGTACTCGTCGGAGTAGTAGTAGTAGTAGTAGCAATAGTAGCAGTAGTAGTAGTAGTAGTAGTAGTAGTAGTAGTAGTAGCAGTAGTAGTAGTAGTTGTAGTAGTAGTTGGCCCTAGGCAGTCTGGCCGAACAGCCCCGAGTCCCTTAGAAAGGCCACGGCCGAGACCGGGCGTTCCCACAGAGCTCTCAAAGCGTGTATGTTGTGTTGCTGGTGTACTGTAGGTGATTGTGTGCAATGCAGTCTTCCATGATGTGCTTAATAGTATGGGGTGCTGTGTTGCATCCTGGACAGGCATCAGTGACGGAGTCATCCAGCCTCTTCTGGTAGCTTAAGAGAGCTGGATGGTGCCCACATCTCAGCCTGGCCAGGTGGACCCTGTCCTCACGAGGAAGATAAGATTCAGAAGGGTGGATGTCAGGAGGCCGTGCATGCAGCAGTGTGTTGTCTTTAAGTGACTGAATGGAGCGGCGAGTGATCTGAGTCTGGATATGCTTCTGGAAGCTGGTCTGAGATGGGCGAGGGGGAAGAGATGATAGTAATTGTGTATGGTATCGTGTACTGGGTGTTGTTCTGATGTTCCTTGGTGTGGGTGGATGTGCTGCCATGTACTGTAGTGGATGTTGTGGGTTGTGGAGGCTGCAGCAAGAAACTGTTTGCCTCTCATGTCTAGGTGATCCTTGACTTTGAGGACTTTGATCTCTTGATGTAGGTGGTCTGTGGGTGTAGTAGCTGTGCAGCCTGTGATTATTTTTAGGCCCTTGTTCTGTATGGTGTGTAGAGTGTTGTAGTGTGTTTTGGTGAGGTTAGAAGCCCAGGCAGGGCTTGTATAATTCATCACTGAACGTATGTATTGTTTGTATACTGTGGTGGTGGTTTCTTTGTTGTGTCCGAATGTTGTATGGGCAAGTGACCTCAAAGCATTGAGTCTTGGTGTTATTTTATTTTTAATGTTTGTGATGTGTTGTTTAAATGACACTGATGTATTGTATGTTACACCAAGGATTTTTTTTGGGGGGGGTGTATGTGGCAGGGGAGTGTTGTTTATGGTGGTGTGGGATGTGACTGTGTTCTGCTGTCCAGTTTGTGAGAAGAGTCACTGTAGATTTGGCTGGGGCTATTTTGAGCCTGTTTGTGGTGAACCATTCGTGTAGTGTGTTGAGGTAAGGTTGAATGATGTGTGCAGCTGTGTTTGCATTTTGGTGCATACATGTAAGTGTTATATCATCTGCATAGGAAGCTATGTGTATCTGTGGTGTGTGGGGTGTGGGTACGTCGTGCATGTATAGATTAAAGAGCGTAGGGGACAAAACAGATCCTTGGGGGACGCCGTTTGTGAAGTTTCTGATGTTAGAAGACTGACTGGCAAATGTTACATGTGCACATCTGCCTGCTAAGTAGTTTGCCAGCCATCTTTTTGTGTTATTGTGCATGTTTGTGTTGAGTATTTTGTTTGTGAGGTTGTGGCGGGGGATGGCATCAAAAGCTTTGCTACTGTCTAGTGTGACTAGGAGTGTTCTGTGTGGTAGCCTAGCTGAATTCACGCCATCGAAAACTCTCTGTGTAAGGTCTGTAAGAAGGGTGTTTGTGGAGTGTAGTGGCCTAAAGCCATGTTGTGACTGGGCTAGGGGAATGTGAGGTGTGACTAGTTGTAGTATCAGTCATTCAGTGACTTTAGAGGGGGTGCAGAGGAATGTGATGGGGCGATGTGAGGAGGGTAACGTGGGGTCTTTGTTGGGTTTAGGGATACTGATGATATTGCCATACTTCCAGATGTTGGGTATTATGTTGTGTGAGTAGCTGTAGTTTGATATGTTGGTGAGTGCTTGTATGCCTTGTGGTCCTAGGTGTTTAAGGTGAATGTTTGCTTATGTTGTCTGGTCCACAGGCAGATGAGTCCTTGAGGTTGTTAATGATGTGCTTCGTCTGGTTGTAAGTGAAAGGTGCGTAGTCTGGGTCTGTGGGGAACTGTCTCTTACGTCTGATGATACGTCGGTCTTCCGGATGGGGGGTTAGATGGCTGACTTGTGAAAAGTGATTGATGAGAGTGTTTGCTTGTTGTTTGTTTGAGGGTATGGTGTCTGTTGTTGTGATGGCAGTGTGTTATTGTGTGGTGTTGCTGTTGGAAAGTGTGATGCTGTTTAGTGTTTTGTAGAGTTTGCTGGTGTTTGTTTTGTGGTCAAGTGTTTGGAGGTAATTTTTCCAGTTTAGTGTTTGCTGTTCTGATATTTTACTGTTTACTTGAGTGTTGAGTTCTTGTATTTGTTGTATCGTGTCTTGTGTATGGGGTGTTGGGGAGTGTCGCAGTGTGTCCCGTTGTCTGATGAGGCCATGAATTTCTGGTGTGAAGTTGGGGTTGTGTCTCTTTCTGTTGCCTCTAGGGATGTGTCTTTTGTCTGCGTTTTGTATGATTGTATTGAAAGTGTGCACAGCTGTGTTGATGTTTGTGATGGGTGTACTGTTTAGTGTTTCGAAATGTTCTGTTTCAGTTACAAAGGCCTCCCAGTTGGCTCTCTTATAATTAGTGTATGTGTGTTAGTGCATGTGTGTGGGGTGAAAAGTTTTTAGGGGTGAAAAGTTTTATGTAAATAGTAGAGCGTGTGTAAGAGTGGGAAATGCTGTAAGTGATTGGTTTCCCGTGAGAGTGGGGCTGCGACAGGGATGTGTGATGTCGCCTTGGTTGTTTAATATTTACAGGGATGGTGTTGTAAGGGAGGTGAATGCAAGAGTTTTAGGTGGTCTGAGTCTGGTAAATGTTGATGGAGGAGAGTGGAATCTGAAGCAGCTGCTGTTTGCAGATGATACTGCACTGGCGACTGATTCAGAGGAGAGACTGAGACAGTTGGTAGAGGAGTTTGGAAGGGTATGTGAAAGGAGGAAATTGAATGTAAATGAGAATAAGAGTAAAGTGATGAAGTGTACGAGGTTGATAGATGGTAGGGGGATGAATATAGTTTTGAATAGTGAGTTGCTTGAGGAGGTAGATTGTTTTAAATATCTAGGGTCACATGTTGCTGTGGATGGAAGAATAGATGCAGAAATGAAGTTTAGAATAAATGAAGTAGGAAAGGTGCTGGGAGGAATGAAAAAAGTGTTTAAATGTCGTTTGCTTAGAATGGATGTAAAGAGAAGGCTGTATGAGGGTGTTCTGGTACCGACTACATTATATGGGGCTGAAACATGGAATATGGGTGTAGCAGAGAGGAAAAGTTTGAATGTAATGGAGATGAGATGTCTGAGGAGTATGTGTGGAGTGACGCGTATGGATCGAGTGCGAAATGATGAAGTGCGAAGGAGAACTGGAGTTGTTCGGGAGATGGCTGGTAGAGTTGAGCAGAGGGTGTTGCAATGGTTTGGGCATATGGAGAGAATGGATAATGAGCGATTGGTGAAAAAGATAACTAGATCTGATGTGAGAGGTGTAAGGCTGAGAGGAAGACCACGAATAGGATGGATGGACAGTGTGAAGAGAGCGCTGGATGCGAGAGGGATGTCTGTTGAGCAAGGAAGAGTGGCTGTGAGTGACAGAAATAAATGGAGAGAAATTGTGAATGAATAAGTGATGACGCAGCCCTGAGGGGATATTCTCCCGCATTTGGTCTGATCAGCTAGTCAGGTCAGGTGCGGGTAAGGGGATGGGTCTATTATGATGTGGCAGGGGTAAACCAGTTCTGCTGTCGGGCCCTGCTGCGGATGTCACTGATTGCATTGTGCAGTTGACCCTTGTGCGGTGTGGTGCGGTGAGGATCTGTCCGTTCTCCCCTTTGGGGCTAAGATGCGAATGAATGTGTTTGAATGGATGAGTAAATGGAGAGTGAGTCGTCCTGTCTCGGCTACCTCTCTTTCCTTGGGGGAAGCAGCCTAGGTATATAGATAGATTGATTGATAGTGTTTGTGGCCAGCTGGGGTGATATTGATTTTGGTAGTGATGATGACTGGGAGGTGATCTAAACCTAGGGTTTTGACCACTCTCCATGATGTAGTCGGAGCGAGGTTTGGGGAGCAGAAGGTGATGTCCGGAGATGATGGGAGGAAGAGGGCTTGGTGTGGGATATGGGTATGTTGGTCTAGACTGTTTAGTATGATAGGATGATCTGTCTGGGATTGTAGTACCAGCCCTCTGTCTGTGTCAGGGTTGTTGACATGCCAGGCCGACGACTTGGCGCTGAAATCACCACCCAGGATGATGTTGGGTATGTTAATGATGTGGTGTATCTGTGGAGAGTAATTGTGTGGTACTGTGGGGGACGATTGGGGGGGGAAATGTATGTGTTAGCGATTGTTATGTGTGATTTGTTACCAGTGCGTATTTTAATTGATTGTATATCTGTTGTGGTGTCATGTGGGGGGAGAAGTGACTTTGTGTGTGCACTGGTGTCTGCAAAGTAGATGGATTTGTGTACCAGGGTGATGAGTCCACCGCCACCGCTGTCCCCCCGGTCTTGTCGAATGGTGATGAAGTTATGAAATGTCGGTGTTTTCTGTGCTCTGTGTAGTTTTGTTTCTTGTAAGATGGCAGTGTGTATGTTCTGTTGTTTGATGAATTGTGTGAGTTCATGTATTTTGGTGTTTATGCCATCTATGTTTAAATGAAGGATGTTTATGTTGTGTGTGCGATGTGTGTCGGCTGCTGCAGCACGGGGGGGAGGTGGTGTGGGTGGAGGGGAAGGGGTAGGAGGAGGTTGTGATGGAGGTAAGGGTTGAGGTGGATTAGGATGGGTTGGAATGGGAGGAGTTGGGGGACTGGATGGTGTGGGAAGGGTCAGTGGGTTTGGGTGTGGAGGTGTGAAGGAAGTAGGAGTAGGATTGGAAGGGGGGTTGATGGGTGGGGGGAAGGAGCATAAGGAGCAGGTCCACGTGTTTGTGTAATGTTTCCTGGATGCAAGTGTTGTGCAGGTATAATGGGTCCAGTTCTTGCAGGAGTTGCATTGAACTGAACCCTTTGTCTGTCGGCTCGACGTGATAGGTTTTGAGCATGTTGGACATATGTATTTTTTGGTGGGTCCTGGATTGCTCTCAATGTCCCCGGCTAGAAGAAGTCGTTGAGAAATGACAGCCGGGGAGTCATTTCTCAGTGTAGAAAAAACGGTGTTGTTGTGTGTGTTGTGTTGGGAGATGTGGTACTTGCCCGGGCGACCGAAGCCACTCCCAGGTACTCGAGCCTCGTGAGGGGCCGGGGGGGTTTGCGGTGGTTTGGCCCCCATGCTGTCCTCCTCTTCTCTTCAACAGCCTCTGGGGGGTAGACCCACGGTGAAGACGCCACCGCTCCAGGTCCAGTAGTAGTAGTAGAACACAGTAGTAGTAGTAGAAAGCAGTAGTAGTAGTAGTAGAATCAGCAGACCACTACATTGTGAGTAAGACAACTGCTCATGATGTCGGTGTAATCCAATCCACAGAAGGAATAACCCAAGGGGACCCCGTTGCCATGGCTATGGACGCCCTGGTTATGAGTACTGCAACAACAGATCAACTACAAGGCAACCAATGTAAAACAAGTAGCATATGAAGATGATCTCACAGGGCTGTCAAGGTGGAGGATGTGAGGAAATGGTGGGGCCTTATAACATCTCATGGTCCTGAAATAGGCTACTACCCTAATGCAGGTAAGTCCATCTTGACGTGAAACCAGCTTACTATCAAGATGCACAGGATACCTTTAGAGACACAAACGTGATAGTGACTAAGGAAGGTCAGAGGCATCTAGGTGCCGTGATTGGAAATAAGGAATTCAAAGGCCAATATGTGAGTGATAACGTGATGATATGGGTAGAAGAAATACATTTACTATCCAGCCACGCAATAACAGCAAACAGCACATTTACGTATGATGTAAAGCACAAATAGACTTTTGTGATGTGAACGATCCTCAACATCGAGTTCTTGCTACAACCACTGGAGGATACTATCGGGGTATCATTCCTCCCATCACGGACCATTGGCGACATCCCCACATCTGAAGAGAGGGTTCTCCCAGCACTACCACCCAGGATGAGAGGCCTTGGCATTATAAATCCAGTAGCAAGCTATGAACATAAAAATTCACTTAGGCTCACCAAATGCCTGTCACAGAAGATCTGCGCCCAGGTTGAGACGAGTGAAATCGACCAACAATGGCAGAAAGATATAAAAACAGATAAGCAGAGAGCGAGAAGCAAGTCAAAATGGCCTGCGCACATAACCGAACAACTTACAGCAGACCAGTGCAGAAGAGTCTAAATGGCATGGGAGGTTGGAGCATCAAATTGGCCGACAACCCTGCCTCTCAAGGCAAAAGGCTTCTACTTTAACAAAAAAAAAATTATTGATGCCAAAGCCTTGAAATACGGGTGTCCATTAGAGAACCTACCTCAAAACTGTGCCTATGACACTGTCTTTTATTCAAACCATGCAATGGTTTGCGAGAGGGGGGGCTTTGTTTGCATTCAACATGATGAAGTATGCGACCTCTCTGCGAAAATGCTGCAGGAATTATGCCATTGATGTCACCACAGATCCAGCTCTGCTACCTCTAGATGGTGAGCGCTTCATCCACAGAACATCAAATACATCAAATGATGCAAGAGTGGATGTCAGTGCTCGAGGTCTCTGGACATGTGGGCATAGGGTTTTCTTCGACACTAGGATATTTTATTTTACGTCGGTATCTCATCGAGGCTGCACAAAAGAGAATTGAACAAGAATAAGAACAGAAATTATCAAGAAAGGATCCAACATGTGGACCACGGTTGATTCACTCCCTATGTGTTCACATCAGGTGGGATGGGTCAAGAGGCAGTGAGATCCTACTCGAGGTTAGCAGAGGTTCTTTCTGAGAAGAAGCGTCAACCTCAGAGTTATGTTATGTTGTGGATGAGATGTCAACTATCATTCTTCCTCGTGAGGTCTGCGCCCCTATGCCTTAGGGGCACAAGATCATCAGCTTTCAGGCCTGTCTCTCTGGCGGGTATGGATTACGAAGCTATTGTGGTCGAGAGTCACATAGACCAGAGACTCCAATAGATTAATGTGTTTATTACCACTGTAGTATTAATGAATAAAAATAAAGTAATACAAGACTACCCGTCATCTTTGAGCCAGGTAGACTATAATAATACTGTTAGATGAAAACTTGACTATTATGTATCCAACCTGGATGACTCCCAATGCTGGTTGAGTGACATACAGACTCAAGCTGTGACTCTAAACAAATTTTATTAATAATTTTTTCTTCTAAAATCAATACTTTCTGAGATTTGAGTTTTCGACACAGACAAACACACACATATACATTTTGCACAAAAATAATGACCATCGACTTCGTCTACCTGGCTCAGAAAGTAGTAGATGGTTGGTAACCACAGCCGTTGGCGTACTTGGGACCAAGGGATTGTAATATGAGGCTTAGCGTTAGCCTTAACATTACAACTCCAAATGGTGAACTGTATCATGAAGGTTGGTTTTGATCTTCACAGTTTAAGTCCCAAATGGGGGTAGGTTATTTTTTTTTTTTTTTTTAGTAGTAATAATAGTAGCAGCAGCAGCAGCAACTATAGTAGTAGTAGTAGTAGTAGTAGTAGTAGTGGTGGTAGTGGTGGTGGTAGTAGTAGAGTAGTAGTAGTAGTAGTAGTAGTAGGACCATACCAGACATCGAGTTGCTGCTACAACCACTGGAGGATGCAATCAGGGATTCATTCCTCCCATCTCTAACCAATGGCCACATCCCCACACCAGAAGAGAGGGACCTTCTAGCACTACCACCCCGGATGGGAGGCCTTGACATTATAAATCCAGTAGCCGTGGCAAGCTATGAACGCAGAAATTCACTCAGGCTTACCGAATCCTTGTCACAGAAGATCTGCGCCCAGGTTGAGACTAGGGAAATCGACCACCAAAGGCAGAAAGACATAAAGACACAGACAAGCAAGGAGCATGAAGCAAGACAAAAAGACCAGCTGCAGCACATAATCGAACATCTAACACCAGACCAGTGCAGAAGAGTTGAAACTGGACAGGAATTTGGGGCATCGAACTGGCTCACAACCCTGCCTCTCAAGGCAAAAGGCTTCCACTTCAACAAACAAGAATTTATTGGCGCCGTAGCCTTGAGATATGGGTGGCCAATAGAGAACCTACCTCAACACTGTGCCTGTGGCACTGCCTTTGATGCAAATCATGCAATGGTATGCAAGAAGGGAGGCTTTGTTTCCATCCGACCCGATGAAGTACACGACCTCACTGCCAAAATCTATCTATCTATTTATTGCCAGACGCCTCGATCCCGTTTCGGGTGGCCACAAACAAAACGCCTCCACGTCACCCTGTCCCGCGCCATTTCACTGCCCTGCTCCCAACTCACACACCCCTCTCTCATATACCTCTCCACCCCATACCTCCATCTCATCCTCGGCCTCCCCCTCCCTCTTCCCCCCTCCACCTCACTCACATACACTCTCTTCGTCAGTCTTTCACCCTCCTTCCTCTCCACATTGCCAAACCACCTCAGTGTGTTCCTCATAACGCTTCCTATCATATCCAAATCCACACCACAACGCTCCTTTATATCCTCATTCGTCAGCCTGTCTCTCAGTGAAACTCCTCTTAAATAACTCATTTCCACTGCTCTCACTCTTGACTTGTGTCTTTCCAACAACGTCCAAACTTCACTTCCATACGTTGGAGTTGGTATCACAATACTGTCATGTAGTAACTTTTTCACTTCCATGCTCACTTCCCTGTTTCTTATCACTGCTTTCAAAGAACCAGCAACCTTTCTTCCCTGCTGTACCCTTTCAAGCACTTGACCCTCCAAACGTCCATCCTTACTCATCACACTACCCAAGTACTTAAACATACTCACATTTTCCAATTCCTCACCATCCATCCTCGCTGTACATTCACTGACTTCACCTCTCTCAAAGACCATCACTTTACTCTTCCCTACATTCACCTTTAGATTCCGTTTCTTACACACTCTCCCAAACTCATCCACCAAGCCTTGCAGCTCCCCTTCGTCTTCACTCAACAACACAGTATCATCTGCAATCAACAGTACAGGGAGTTTCCAAACACTATCCTTTCTCACCAGGGCCACTCCAACATCCACTACCCTACCTTGTACCTCTTTTATTACCCCATCCATGTACAGATTGAACAACCATGGAGATATGACATCCCTGTTTCAACCCAACTTTCAAAGAGAAAAATTCACTTAGTTCACCATCCACACGCACTGCAGTCTTCGCACCATCGTACATACTCCTCACAGCATTCAACAACATCCCATCTACTCCATATATTCTTAATACTTTCTACAATCCTTGTCTATCCACCCTGTCATATGTTTTCTCCAAATCCATGAAAGCCGCATACAACTTCTTTCCCTTCTCTAGAAACTTTTCCACTAAAGATCTAAGAATGAATATCTGATCTACACAACCTCTTCCCTTCCTAAAGCCTGGCTGTTCTTCTCCAACTAATTCCTCTGTTCTTTCTCTAACTCCGTCAATAAGTATCCTACCACTTTTCCTATTATACTAAAAAGACAAATGCCCCTATGACTACCACACACTTCTTTTTCCCCTTTTCCTTTGTACAATGGAATAATTATACCTGACTTAAAATCCATCGGGACTCTACCTTCATCCCAGGCCAATTTACACATTTTCCACATCCATTCTACTACTATCTCTCCCACATGCTTCAGCATTTCACCACACACTCCATCAATTCCTGGGGCTTTCCCCAATTTAACTTTCTTCATCGCTTCCACAACTTCTATCCTACTGATTTCTTCCTGTCTTCTCACGTCCTTCCTCCTCCCAGTGATTCCCCAGCCAATTATACTCACATTACTTCCATCCTGTATGTTCAACAATTCCTTAAAGTGTTCTCTCCATCTGCTCACTTTTTCTCCCTTCTCCACTAGTAATCTACCATTTTTATCTTTCCCTCCGCTGCCAACCTCACTTCCACCCTGTCCTACTCTCTTCACCTCTTTCCAGAACATTTTCTTACAGTCCCTCCACTTTACACTCAAATTCCTTCCAAATTCCTCATCCACTCTCTTCTTACTCTTACTAATCTTTTCACCTCTCTCTTTCATTCTACATATAACTCTCTCTTCCACCACTCAACTTCTTCCACGCCCCTATTTCTCATCCATTCATTTTATGCTTTCTTCTTTTGTGCCACAGCCTGTCTCACCTCTTCAGTCCAGCACGCTGTTCCTTGCACCCCCCTTCGTCTTCTCTTCCTCCCACACACCACATCACATGTTGCACATATTTCTTCTGTAAATATCCTGCACACACCTTCTACGTTCCCCATTTGCTCCAATTCATATTTGCCCAATCGCTCCTCCACTTCTCTCTTATACTCTGCCTTTTTCTCATCCTCTTGTAACCTTTCCACTCTCCTTGCAATTACTCCTTCCTCTTGCCTTTCCCTTCTTCTATTTCTCCATCATACTTGGATCGTAATTCTGGCCACCACCAAGTAGTGGTCAGAAAGTCCACTCCCCCAACCTCCATAAGCTCTTGCATCCATTACACATCTTCTCATCCTTTCATCCACACACACATAATCAATCATTGTCTTCCTTCATTCAGTTCACCACCCACCCTTCTCATTACTCGCCATGTATACCTGTGGATCATTTTATGCCTGAAGAGGGTATTAGCTATCACCAACCTTCTCACAGCACAAATGTCCACTAACGCACTGCCATTCTCATCTATCTCAGCAGGCACACCCCACTCACCAACTATTCCATCCACCTTCACATTCCCTACTTTACCATTCATATCACCGATCAAAAACACTCTCATTCCTTCCAAACTTTTCCATGCACACTTCCACATTTGTCCAGAACTCTTCTCTCACTCTGCTAGCATGATCTTGCTTTGGCGCATACACGCACACAATCGCCCACATTTGTATTCCAACTTTCAACTTTACCCACACAATCCTTGACCCAAGTGATCCATACTGTCTTATGCTACTTCTTCCATCTTTTACTCACAACTATACATAATCCTTCCTTTGCCCTCTCATTCTCACCTACTCCTGCACATATAACCCATCCATACTCCCATTCTCTCACACTTTCTCCTCTCCATTTTGTTTCAGTTATTCCACATACATCCACTTTCGCACCCTCAAGCACCTGGACAATCTCTCTCTGTTTCACCTCATCATTCGCTCCTCTTACATTCCATGTTGCCAATGCCAAGTCCTTTGTCTGGTCCTGGGTCGTCATCGTTTGGTCAGTCCTTGTCCGAGGCCTCTTGTTTGTCTTTTTAGTTAGTTGTTTTCCGGGGAGGGGCACTAACCCTCCGCCAACCCTTTTAGTCATCTTTTACGACAAAATGCTGCAGGAAATATGCCATGATGTCACGATTGAGTCAGCTCTGCTACCCCTGGACGGCGAGCACTTCACCCACATAACAGCAAACACTTCAAATGATGCAAGAGTGGATGTCAGTGCTCGAGGTTTCTGGACACGAGGGCGGAGGGCATTCTTCGACATCAGGATATTCGATCCCATGGCAGCATGTCATCGCGAACTGTCTCTCGAAGCTCCACACAAAAGGAATGAACAAGACAAAAATAGAAATTATCAAGAAAGGATCCAACATGTGGACCACGGTCGATTCACTCCCCTTGTGTTCACGACATCAGGTGGGATGGGTCCAGAGGCAGTGAGATTCTACTCGAGACTGGCAGAGGTTCTTTCTGAGAAGAAACGTCAACTGCAGAGTTCTGTTATAGCCTGGATGAGATGTCGACTCTCATTCTCCCTCGTGAGTTCTGCTCTGCTATGTCTCAGGGGCACAAGATCATCAGCCTTCAGGCCTGTCTCTCTGGCGGGTATGGATTACGAAGCTACAGTGGTCGTGAATCGCATAGACCAGTGACTCCAAAAGTTTAATGTCTTTATTACACTGTAACATCAATAAATATAAAATAAAATAATAATAGTAATAGTAGATGGTTGGTAACCACAGCCGTTGTCATGCTTGGGGCCAACAGATTGTAATGAGGGTTAGTGTTAACCTTCACTTTACAACTCCAAATGGTGAACTGTATTAGGAAGGTTGGTTTTGATCTTCACAATATAATTCCCCGATGGATGGAGGTGATTATTCTTTAAAAAGTAGTAGTAGTAGTAGTAGTAGTAGTAGTAGCAGCAGCAGCAGCAGTAGTTGTGTAGGGTTTCTAGGCACTGGTATGTATCTCATATCACAATGTGCAGTATGTAGTGTCTGCTGGAGACATACACAGCTCTTCACTATGAATGTCAATTCTCATGAAGTATATCCACAATCCTGTTGTCTCAGACCATCAAGAATGTCTTAACACATGATGTATCTCAAGCAATCTCTTTGTAGTTTGTAGTCCAAATGATACAGTAATTTCATAATATAAGCAGGTTAACCAGACTGAGCCAGTTACCTGATGTCATGGAAACTAACCAGGGAAATCTGCCAGACACTACATTCTCACCGAGCTGTATATATTCTCAGATTTCGGAGGGCAGAGGAACAGAGAGCCAGAGAGTACAATCGAAGGCAGAAGGCAGGAGATAGGGTCAGCTAGGAGGTTTGCCATCACGCTACGTTGCGCTGTCAGTCACATTTCGATATAACTGTGTACAATAAACTCTGTAACCCAAGAGTGCTCTGTAACTCACCTTGCTTACGAGACACACAGGGGGGAGGGGAGAAGCAGAGTGACCCACCTATTCACTCCACTCGATGACACACAATTTTACCAGCAGCAGCCCACGTTTCACTCCACTGGTGATAGAGGGGAAGCCTAATCTACGGTACCACTCAAACACCTCGGCTGCGTTCATCTGTATTGGCGGCAGCAGTGAACAATGGTAAAGTACGATAAACTACGTTCATCGATAGTAGTAGTAGTAGTAACAGCAGCAGCCGCAACAACAGTAGTAATAGTAGTAGTAACAGTAGTAGTAGTAGTAGTAGTAGTACATGTTTTTGTTGTTTCAATAGTAGTAGTAGTAGTAGTAGTAGTAGTAGTAGCGGTAGAGAAGAAAGAAAGACAGAAGAAAGTAGATGAGGAGAAAGAAAGAAGATAGTAGGAGAGAAGAGCGTAATAACAAAAGTGAGAGAGAGAAGAGTGTAGTAGGAAAGAGAGAAGACGGTAAGTACAAAAAGAAAAAGAGAAGGTAGTAAAAAAAAATGGCGAAGGAATGAGGAGGGGAGGAAAGAGGGAAAAAAGAAAGACCGAAGAAGCGAATGAGAAAGAAAGCAAGAAAAAATATTGGATTGTTAATAAACAGAGGAGAAACAGAAAAAAAGAACAAGGGGGTAGTGGAGAAGAACCTTGAAATCAGGAGAGGAGAGAGAAAAACCGAAGAACATAAAGAGAGATAAAGAAAGAGACATGGAGAGAGGAGAGGAGAATTGAAGAATGTGACATGGAGAGAAATGAGACGAGAGGACGAGAAGAAAGATGAGGTAAATGATATGGAGAAAAGAGACCAGATAAGAAGAAAGACAGACGTAGAGATGGAAAAGCAGGGAAGAAATGGGGGGAGAGAGAGAGAGAGAGAGAGAGAGAGAGAAGAAATTAGAAGAGAAGCGAGACACAAGATGAGAAGAAATAGTGATGCAAGAAGCATAAAGAGAAGAGACAAGGAAAGAGGAAGCAAGGAAAGGATAAAGATAGGAAACGAGAGGATGAGGGAAAAGAGAATGAAAACGAAAGAGGCAGTGAAAAATTGAATACTGAAGAGACGAAAGACAAGAGGTCAAGAATATGAAGGAATAGAAAGACCGAGAGAATGAGGACAAGCCAAATAAAGGGAAGGAAGAATGTAGTCAAGATGAAAATGATAAAAAGGGAATAGGTACAGACGTCGGAATAAGTTCGTTTCCTTTTCCATGGACTAAGATGTTTGTAACCCTGAACGGTGCAGAGCTATCCCCTCCTCCATCCTTCCTCATTGTCCCATACTCCCACCCAATCCCCCAATTTTTCTCTCCGACCCCATAGCTCCACCCGGTACCCTCCATACTCTAGTCACAGCCAGCTAGGGGTTACTGTACTTCTTGCACTTCTCTAATTTCCTGTAGTCCGAACTACTAATAATGGAATAAACTGTATCATAAACATCTCTTTCGACCGCCATCTCCCACACATCTCGTTTCCGTATAGAATACATTATGAAATATATACAGTTTATATCTTGAAGCTACCAATTACGATGTCTGGAAGTATTACCTTACTCATTTCGTAACGGAAATAGGATTAGCACGGAATAAAAAACTTTCATGCCTCCATTTTTGCCTTAGTTTAAATTAATGCATTCGTCTCTCTCTCTCTCTCTCTCTCTCTCTCTCATATATATATATATATATATATATATATATATATATATATATATATATACACACACAGGGTGTATAGGCTATTGCAATAGCAACTTCTGGCTCCGGAGATGTGCTTCTATATCCAAGTGGTCGCAGCAGTTCTGGATATCGCGAGAACGGCATGTCTCTTATCCCACGGAGTCGTATCGCTTATCTTATTATACTGGAGAGCTATTGGTTACTCTCACAGAGGTGGATGGAGTGACATGGGTACTGTATAGAGATTCGGGCTTGTGGGATGGCGTCAGCTGTTGGAAGAGTCAGCGTTACCAATACATACACACAATAGTCCACCCGATTAGTCCTCAAAATCGCTAGATTAATGCTATATGGCATAAAATGCTGGAATCTCTATAGACAATTGGGTGCACCCCCTACAATATAGAATAAGATGGTTTAATACCCGAGAAAGTAGTTAGCATTCATGTCACTCAATGTCACATTTTCCGCTAGTTCGAAATAATTATTTCTAGATCTAGCGGTAATTGAGCTCCATTGGCAACACTGCACAAGGTCTGTGTAGGGAAAACTAGAGCAACGAGCTGGTGGGGTGTCTGTGCATGACCTTGGCTGGTGATATGAGACATATATTTATGCTTGCAGGTGTAAGGAACAGATAAAGACCCGCTCTGAGGTTTTGTGCAACAGCTCCACCCACACCCACACCCTTGTCCTAAACAACGGAAACTACTGACGTCACCGTAACTAATAAGGTGCGATATCCCAATGGTCGGAGAACACCAGCATATGCTATACGTATGTGTGTGTGTGTGTATGTGTGTGTGTGTGTGTGTGTGTGTGTGTGTGTGTGTGTGTGTGTGTGTGTGTGTAACAGAGGTGTCTACTACTGTATATTTAATCACAGCAGATTTATTTTCTCTCAGTGTAATAGACCTTTTCCTAACTTGGTTTATGATATATACTGTACCATTCCTTTATTAGTTGTTGGGACTAGGCTACACGTAATCAGAGAAGTGCCAGACGTACAGTACAGTAACCCCTAGCTGGCTATGAGTGAGAGTATGGAGGGTGCCGAGTGGGGTCATGGGGTCGGAGAGAAAAGTGGGGGGGGGGAGGTTGGGGGGACTATGAGGATGGGAGGAGGGGGGGATAGCTCTCCACCGTGCAGTGTTACAAAATTAATGGAATAGGAAACGAACTTGTTCCGACGTCTGTACATTTGAGACAATGAGAGAAGAAAGAAGAGATGATGGGATATGGAGAAAAGAAACAGAAAAGAGACAAAGAAAAGATATGACGATATAACGAGGAGAGAAAGAGACTAGGAGAGGAGGAAAAGAATACTATAGAGTGAAGAGACAAGGAAGAAAATGAGAGATAAGGATGAGGAGGGCAACAACAGAAAAAAAAACGGACAAATGAAAAAAAAATAAAAGAGAAGTAAACGAGAAGAGGAAAAGAATAGATGATTTAAAGGAGAAGACTGACACTACAAGAGTAGGATGAAAGAACAGAAGGAGGAGAAAAAAAAGAAGGAGGAGAAGAGGAGAAGGAGGAAAAGAAGAGGTCTGGAAAAGCCTGCCTGTCTCCCAAAGCCGTTCTGGAGTTGCCTATATAATTAACACCTACACGACCTCAACCTCCTGTTTCACTCCCTGCCAGCCTGCTTCACTACCCGCTTGCCTCTGCCTGCATGGCTTTTCCTGCCTGCCTCTTTCTGCGTCAATGCCAGCTAGACACTGACTGCTTCATTGCCCTCTGTCTCTGCTTGCGACCCTGTAGTACTTGAGCTGTCTCTGGATATCTTTACTGCCGGTGCTCATGGATGACTGCCTCTACTTGCTTCAGTACCTGCCTCTCTTTCTGATTGTCTCTCGCCTTCCCCTCCTCCAACCCCTGTCTGTTTCACTGTCTGCCTCTCTATACCTGTTTGCCTACCATCCTTTCCTCACTCCCAGGATTTTCTCTGCCTGCCTTTCTCACTTCCTGTCTGCCTTTGTCTGCCTCACTTCTCACCTCTTCTCAGTTTCCAGCCTACATTTCCTCAACCCCCCTGTTGTTCTCTTGCTATTACAAACATAAAGGACCGTAACCCCTGCCTGTCTCACTTCCTGTCTTTCGCAATATCTGCATGTTCATTTTCACTGCCTGTCTGACGTATGTCTGCCTGTCTCATTGCCAGTCTCATTCCCTTTCTGGCTCACTGTTTGCCTGCCTCATTGCTTGTGTCCCTTCAAGCCTTTTCTCTCCTCAAACCTAGTTTGTCACACCGAATCTCCCCAAAGCCCTGTCATCCTTTCCTCAGCGATTCACTGTCTACCTTTGTGCCTTCCTTTCTTCACCCCTCTTCCACACAGTATGCCTTCCTTAACCCCCTGAATGCCTTTCCATAACCCTGTCTTGAGGTTTGCCTTTTTTTTTTTTGCTTTATATCTCTAGCCTCCTACCTCACTAATATCTGGACCACAAAAAGTTTGCCTCACCGTATACCTTGATTTTTTGACTTCTTCATCATTCCTTCCTGCATACATCGATTTTCTGCCTGTCTCAACCCACGTCAGCACCTACCTCGATTTTCTGCCTGCCTCATCTCTCGTCACTGCCTAACTGATTTTTCTTCCTACCTCACTCTGTTTCACTGACTACATCGATTTTTCTGCCTGCTTCACCTTACGTCACTGCCTACGTAGACTTTTCTATGTCTCAACATGTGTCACTGCCTACCGTACCTCAATTTTTTTCTAGCCTCAGTCAGCGTCAATACCTATAGTACAATGATATTAATCTCCCTATATCACCCTGTCTCACACAATAACACGGTTTTCTGGCTGCTTCACCCTGTCCTACTAACTACTGAATAACAAGTGCTGCCAGGCACAACAAACCTCTCACGACAGCAATTGTTTTATTTTCAAAAATTTTCTACTTATAGCCCTCTGAAAATCCGTGATCTTGCGTCTGGCCTTTCGTTACTTAATGTCAAAGGTCATGGTGCCAAATGGAAGGCCATGTTATTGCATTCTACCAGGACTGGCGATGCTGCTCTAGAGTGCGAGCTGTTTGCAAAATCGTTTAATCTCACACAGTTGGTAAAGCAACCAACCAGAATACCAGATAATCATGACCATAATGCCCATCTCTTGTATTTATTCCTGACAAATAATCCAGATCGATACAGGAGAGAAGTACTGTCATCACTTGCATCCTCTGACCACAATTTCATCAAAGCCTCATTAGTTTGACCCCCAAACCTCCCTGTTCTGAACCTGTCAGGGTGACCCGATGGCACTTTGATACAGCACACTGGGATGAATGTAGAAATTATTTTGTTGACATTCTATAGCAGTCTTCTCTAGTGATGTTAATTCTACCCAGTCCCACATTAATGCCTTAATACTAGCTGGTATGGATTTATTCATACCAAGTCAACAGTTCACTAATAGATCAAACTCTCCAAAATGGTTTGATAGCAACTGCGCCAGGGAAAAGCCCAAAAGTCAGTAGCGTATAACTTTTACTTAAAATCAAAAACATCTGAATCACTGTCAATTTAAAATTGCCAGAAACCATGCAAAAACAGTACTAAATCTCACTAAATCAAACTTTCTTCAAAATCAAGCATCACAATTACATACCAACCCTATTGACAATAGAAAATTCTGCTCAACTCTCAGTTCTTTCAATAATAACTTTAACAAGTCAACATCACTTCCCCCACTAAAATCTTCAGATGGCAACATTACAGATGACCCACGTGGGAAAGCAAATATCTTTGCAAGTACATTTGCCAGAAATTCTACCATAGAGGAAGTCAGGCAGAAAGTCCCAGTACTAGATCCTGACTCTCCCGGAAATGTTCCACTTGAAATGCAGACAGGATGTGTAAAATCCATCCTAGATAGTTAACCAACCATCAAAGCTCCAGGTCCAGAGGGAATTCCTCCAATTGTTTTGATGGAGTGTTCCCCAGAACGTGCCTCTGTTCTAGCAAAATAATTCAGACTATGCATATGTATTTCTTCATTCCCTAAATCATGGAAAGACGCCAATCTCCACCAAATTTCAAAGAAAGGAAGTTCCTCTGACCCCTCTGATTACAGATGAATAGCTGTCACATCTCGTAATTGGTAGAGTATTCGAAATTCTAATTAAAAAGCTCACAGTTAAACATCCAAAAACTTAATTAGGGATAGACAATATGGGTTTTGTCACGACAGATCCACCATTGACATACTCAATCTCCTGACTACTACCATCCATCAATCAATCGACTTAAATGGAGAAACTCATGCAGTAGGTCTTGCTATTTCTAAAGCTTTTGACAGAGTTTGGCACAGTTCCCTGCTGTGTAAACTCCTTTGCTATGGACTAACGTCTTTTGTTGCTCTGCTTTCCTCATATCTCAGGGACAGAAAAACAAGAGCAGATGATGTATATTCCTATTTCCACTCAGTTAACGCCGGCGTGCCACAGGGATCACTTCTGGCGCCAAACCTGTTCCTCGTTCATATTAATGATCTCTTATCTGTCACCCACAATCTCATCCATTCATATGCAGATGATTCAACACTTCACAGTTCATTCACATTCAAACACCCATTTACAAAGTCTAGTATCTCTAACTCTCAACTCAGTACAGCCATCTCCATAAATCAAGACTTATCTATGATCAATGAATGGGGACAAAACAACCTTGTCTTATTAAATGCTAGTAAAACCAAATATATACAATTTACTAATAGTCAGATATTGCCAGATTCGTATATTATCTTCATTGCTACTAATATTACCATCTCCATAAGTATTGAAATTCTCGGCGTCTCACTTAACAATGCCCTTAGCCGGACCTCTCATGTTAGATTACTTGTTAAAACTGCCTCAAAGAAATTTGGATTGTTGTACAAAACCCATAAGTTCTTCACGGACAAGCAGTCAGCTATAATTTATAAGTCATATGCGCTCCCAGCTTGACTATTGCTCACCCTTGTGGAATGGATGTGGAGAGGTTGCATTAAAACAACTAGGCAAAATTCAGAACAAAGCTGTTGGAATTGTTAATAACTCTGCTATTATAAACAAACTACCTCCTCTACAAATAAGAAGGAATGTTGCCTCCCTTGCATTATTCTACAGATATTTTTATGGCAAATGCTCAGACAAAGTTGTGTCCATTGTGCCAGCTGTCCATGCCTTCCCTCGTGCTACACGGGCATCTGGTAGTGCTCATGACTGGAGTGTCACTCAGCCATATTGCAGAACTTCTGCCTATCAGAATTCTTTTATTCCCCGAACTGCATCTTTCTTGAACTCGCTTTCCCAGAGTTGTTTCCCCAAAACTTCAACCTACAGCAGCTCAAGTACAGACAAATATTTTATGAATGGAGGACGGCTGTAATCTGGTGTATGGATTATTTGTTCTAATTAATTTGTTTTTCCTTCCTCTGTTTTCTTATTTGAAAAAATGTGAGACTTACTACCTGTATATCTTAATAATAGTAAATGTCTCTATCTTCAACCAATTTCGAGTTATAGCCCCCTGAATATCCGTGTACTTGAGCTTGACCTTTCAAGGTCACTAATTTAAGGTCAAAGGTCATTGTAGCTACCAATTAAAAACCCATATGGGACTTCTCATATGTTGATAATAGTATATATCTATCGGCAACCAGTTTCGAGTTTTATTCCCACTGAATATCCGTGACTTTGAGTTTGACCTTTCAAAGTCATTCAAGGTCAAAGGTATTGGTGCCAAATGAAAGCTGGTATGAGAGTTCCTGTATGTTGTTAATAGTTAATATCTCTATCTTCAGCCGGTTTCATGTAACATCCCCCTGAAAATCCGTTGATAATAGTAAATATATCTTCAGCCGGTGTCATGTAATTGCCCTCTGAAAATCCGTGACCTTGATTTTGACTTTTCAGGATTACTCGATTATCCCGAAAGTTTAATCACATCCTTTTGGAATCAGTGCCCACATATCCTGAGTTTTATATCATTCAGCCGTTTTTCCCAAATATTGCTAACAAACAAACTCGACCAAAAAGCAATACCTCGGCGGACTCCGTCCGGGCGAAGTAATAATATTCTACTTGTCTCACTTTTCCTCCCTGCCAACTTTGATTTTCTGTCTGCGTCACTACCAGCCTATACTTTCTACCTTCTTAACCCTGCCTTACTGCCTACCAGACTGCTTTTCACGACTCTGCCTTACTACCTGCCTAGATTTTTTTTCTTCCTAACTCTCACTGCATACCAGGATTTTCTTCCTTCCCGCCCCTGCCTTTCTCCATACTTGGGTTTTCTGCCTTGGGGCTTCTCCCGGTTGGATTGACTACATAACACCATTGCTTTACTTCCGGCCTCCACTGTCTCATTTTTTTTCCACCAAGGTTTGTCATATTTACTGACATCGGATTCACTGACATCACCGACACTGTATTTACTGATATCAATTCACTGACACCTGTGACTTTGTATTTACTGAAACGGCATTTACTGACATAACTGGCATTGTATTCACTCTCATTGTGTTTACTGACATCACCGACAATACTGACATCATCTTCTTTTACATTGTAATTACTGACATCAGTGACCTCACTAACATCGTTTTTACCGGCATCACTGACACTGCATTTACTGACGCTACTGACATCATTGACATGGCATTCACTGACTGTTTTCACTGACATCACTAATATCGTGTCAGCTACATCACTATCTTCGTTTTCAGTGACATCATTGTTACAATATTCACTGACATCGTAATCACTAACGTAGTTCTTACCTTCCCTGCCATTGTGTTCACTGACATCACTGACGTCGTTTACACTGAATTCGGACTTTGAGTCGCGTTCTTTACTACTTTTTTTTATAGTGACGTCCTCTTCATATTAATCAGGTTACCAAGAGAAAACTTTAAGTGGGAAAGGTATCAAGTAGTGAGGATGCTAACGAAATCTATTATCCATCCTCTGTAATTCGAACACTCAATCTCCCAAGCTTAATACAATCGTCTTGTGGTGCCAAGAATATAATGAGAAACACAATATTGCTGCAAAAGGGTTAGAATATAAATCCTGAAGAAATTTGCAAGCTTCAAGTTTCCGACAGGAATTTATGTATCTCATTGATGTTGCTGTTGCTCTACCCCGGTCTATCTGGCTTAGTATGATCCAATAACCACAGGCAAGCAACCGTTCCTGGTGGGTCGTCCTGCACAGTGAATCGATGTTTCCTTCAGGCTGAAAGCACCTCACTCCATATGTATCTCTTTAAACGAGAAAAGCCCAGTACCTGTCTCCTACTCACCGGCTTCGCTTACCTGATCATCCTACTCGCTCATCTGACTCGCCCTACTCGTTCGCTTGCCCCACTTGTCACTCATTTGTCTCACTCTGCCCGCTCACCCGTCTCACCCTTTTCTCTCACCTGCTAACTGCTTGCTCACTTGCTTCACCCTGCTGGCTAATCTGCTTCACCCTACACGCTCAACTGCCTCATCATAGTCATTTACTACCCATACCCTACTCTCTCACATGCCTCATTTTGCTCACTCATCTGCCTCATCCTGCTTTGTGTTCTGCCTTACTTTGCTCGCTGACCTGTCTCATGGTTTACATTCACCTGCCCCACCTACTAACTTTCTTCATCCAATTCAATTACCTACCTCGCCCTCCTCGTTTACTTGTCACACGTTTCTCACTCACCTGTCTTCCCCTATTCACTGATCTGTTTCACCCAACTTATCTGGCTGTCTAGGCAAGCAGACGTAAGGGTCGATTTTCCATCAAGCCTTTAAAGATGTCAGAAACTGGGACTTATCTATCCTTTCGCGATCTCGCGTTTGGAATACGGCCCTAGATGTCTGCAAATTTTTCACCACTTTTTTCTTTTTTAATCACTTTCAGCCTGTGTGCTATAGGCAGAATCCCGTGAACTTGAAAAGGGTTTCTAGCACCACTTATAAAACACTTTATAGTCTTTTTCAGCAAAATTTATCTGCCTCACAAGGTCTGAAAAATGTTAAGTAAAACCTGCACAACTTATGAGTTTCAATGTGTTAGACAGATATACAGGTTGGCAGGTTGCATGTGCATGCGTAGAAGCCAAAGAATGAAGTCTCAAACGAAAGGCTGTTTTTATCAGGACAAACTCATTCATTGTGCCAGAGACCTCTGATCTTGTGATGCATCAGATGCCAGTTTTTGACATTTGCGGATGAGGATGTGGATGCAGATGTGAAAAATTTAACATCCGCGCATCGGAAGCGAGTTTTTCCCTAGACGAGTTTCAGCAACATTAATCAATCATGTGTTACCAGGATGCGGGAAGGCGACCCAACTCGTCATGAATCCCACCAACCACTTTCTCCAACGTCCATCCTTTGGAAAATGGCTAGAGGAACTGTTCTTCTCAGGTGAGCATTAGCTACCTTTTGGCTGCTTTATTAAATTTTAAGAGAGGAAGATTATACTCAAGGAACAACACTTTTTCTGCTGTTTCTCCTTTGACTCTGTTAAGTTTTTCATCATATGTAATGCCTGCACCACTGAGTAACTGTTCACTTGGACCACTGCCTGGAGGACTGACAAGGAACCACCTCGCAAGTCGGCCTAAAGTGGGATATTCTGCACTCTTTTCTTTCCATCGTTCTACACTACTAACGCTTGCTGTCAGTCTTTTTTCCTTGTGGTACCTCTTCACCATCTTCATTGATGATTTCTATGCATCAGGTTCTACTTCATCATCACGACTGGATGCCACTAGTAAATTTAGTGTTTCATCCAGTGATGCTCTGCTGCTAGTGGCTTGTTGATCATCTTTCTGTCGTTCACTGGATGGTTCTGTGAGTGCTTCTGCGTCTGTAAAGTCTGTGTTCAGTAACTTCAGAAAGTTCGGTTTCAGTCACTTTCATTGCAGTTATATCATCAAAGACATCCAACTGTAGATTGAATGCAGCTTACCATATGTGATGAGAAAAACTTACTTTTGTACCTTGCTGCTACGTAAAATTCATTACTTCCTAACCCACCAAACATATTCTCAACTTCGTTTCCCATTGTTTGTTTCAATGTCCAAATACCTCGATCCAAAGAAGACTCAGTATCAGTATCGTCTGAAGCAGATTATGAGTCTAATTCCGAGGCATTTTTCAAAGATATGATGAGATGTATCACACTAAACAGAAGCTATAGATGCACTCAATCGTCTTGTAATTTTCTTATATGGCGTCAGTGTTCTCACACAGTTGGAGAAGATGGCCCATTGTCACGAATCAAGCCGCGACATTTCCCTTTTGTGAGAAGCCACGAACTATTAGTGGAAAACTCTCTGCGTATCGCTCAGCTAACCGTTTCTCCCTCCATTTCGGGGTACACTTTTCAAAACATTCGTCACTGTTTCAGAGGTGACCGATTTAATGCACGTCACTAAGGGCTGTACTGAGCGATACTATTGTTTTCTTTATTGTTCGCCCCTGCTTGCACTTGACCGTTAAAAATGCGGCCTAGTGCTCCGCTTTTGTTCCCACGACTTAAGCAGTCTTGTGTTTGCTGTGACGGAGAAAGGTTCTGTGCTCAGAAGTGGAGAGGTCAGCTAGCACCCCAAGCTCCACTAGTTCAGTAATCCCAGTACTCCCACCTTAGTGGTGATACATAGCATTCATCGACTGGTATTTCTTTTGTGTATTTTGTAGTTTTAAGAGCTTAGTTAAGGTGTTTTTCCCTAGGCGTAAGTATTTAGCTATTGCGTGAGTGAGTGAGTGCGTCTCATTTAATTGATTTGAATTGTAACGTTAAATTTATTTTTTTTGATTAATAAATTTAACAGTTCCTTTCTTGAGCTTAATGTAAGTAAACTCTTGTTTCATTTCTCCATAATTAAGCTTATTTTCCATATAGCTCCTAGCTTGCATAAACTTTTGCTTTCATAACTGGTACTTAGACCAGTCTTGTTGTATTAACTTAAAATCCGTTGTGCCAGGAGTTAATGCATCAGCAAGAACCTGATGTTATTATTATTAGTATTAGTTATTTATTGTCAGGGGTGATGTAACTTTCTCCAGAGGCTAACAGTACAGTAATTAAGCAATTGTGAGTAATTAGTCTCTGCTGTGTACTGTTGAGGAAGTTTATAAATTCTCGTTCTCAGAGAATCGTGCTAAGCCAGCGTAAAGTAATCGTTGCTTGATGTAGCAAGACAATCATTGTCTCTGCTCTTCAATATTATTGAATATTATTATCAATTTAAATAATATTTAAGCATTTATTTCAAAATTACCGTGATATTATAAAAACCCCGTGACAATTGGCGACCTCATTCCAGGATATTAACTCCTAGCTCTAAAGCTATTCACGAGATAGTGCTCACTCATTCATATTTAGGTATTATTAAAGTTTATAGGCACAAGTTTATTGGTGGTTACCGTTGATTTAGCAAGTGAATTTTTGCTTTATTAATCAATAGAGTACTTAACTCTAGTTTATTCTTGGTAACGCCACACGATTTTATTCGCTTCTGGGAAGTCAGCGTACCCATTGTGTTTATTATTGAGTCTTCCCAGTCATTTACATTTTTGATTTATTCTTTGCCAGTTAACTGGATAAGACTGGTCACCACTAGCTTGTGCCTGTACTCTTTACTTGTGTCATTAGTATTCGTCGCTAAGCAGTCAGTACTCAGTTTCGGTTTGCTTAATAAATTAGCGAAATGGCTACTACTGTATTTTTACAGGAAGCCAAAGAAATGGGTCTTTCGGACCCAACCGAAATTAAAGAGTATATACTCTCACGGCATAATCAGGAGCAGCAGCGCGAGAATGATGCCCGTGAAGAGCGTAAGATTCAGCGCGAATACGAGCGAGAACAGCGCGAATACGAGCGAGAACAGCGCGAACACGAGCAGAAACAACGCGAGCTCGAGTTAGAAAAAGAGCGACAACAGCGCGAACACGAGCGAGAACAGCGCGAATACGAGCGTGAACAACGAGACAGAGAGCGAGAGCACGAACGTGCCGAACGTGAGGCACGCGAAAAACATGAACTTGAAGTGCTGAAGCTCAAGCGAGATTCCTTGGCTTCAGACACGTCTGGTGCAGTTGGTCAAAGCTCCACGAGCGTTCTTCCTGCACATGTCCTGGCGACCCCACGCATCAAGCTTCCTTCATACAAGGAAAGCGAGCGAATCGAGCCGTACATAGCTCGTTTTGAGGACATGGCAGACTTATATCAACTGGATGAGGCAGCTAAGCGGCTTCAGTTTCTTAGCCTATTTGAGGGCCCTGCCCTCGATATTCTCCACAGAATTCGTGGAGACAATCTCACATATGAGATGATGAAAGCTGCACTCATTAAGGCGTATGGTCTCACAGTAGACAACGCCAAAGTTCAGTTCATGCGAGCTCGTCTCCAAGACAAGGAGACAGCTGTTCAGTTCCTTGATCGTCTCACAGCTTACTTAAATGAGTGGATGGAGAAAGATGAAACTCCTTCCACGCGTGAGGGGATAATTGACCTTATGCTGCGTACACAGCTAGAGAGGTCGTGGCCTGCTGAGCTCATAGCACAGCTTAAGATCTGCCAGGTGAAAGATGCCAGCCAAATGGCAGAAAAGGCTGATGCATTCTTTACTGCATACGGGTATCAAGCTCGTAAGCAAAACACCTGGAGCAGAAAAGATACTGCCAAGTCTGGGAAGCCGTCTCAGACTGAATCCCAGCACCAAGGCCGTTCTCAGAGTAATGGTCAAGGTCCAAGCAAACCACAGAAGGACCAGGGGCAAAACACTCAGAAACCTGAGTGGAAGCGGTACAATAAGTACCCTAACCAGCAGCAGTATCAGCCACGCAACCGACCATCGGGACAAACTTTTCCACCACCAGCTCAAAAGAGGCAGGAAGCGAATGCAGCCTTCATTCCTCAGCAGCAGCCTGGTGGTCACGTCCCTACCAGTGTGGGTACTTCCCCACAGTTCACAAGTCCCACAGTGACAGTGAACCCCCCTCCACAGATGGCCAATGTTCCATCTTCCCAATATAACCCTCAAGGCACAATGTTTGCCACATCAATTCAGCAGCCTCATGAGTGGCTAGCTGCTTCCTCCACAGGCCCTCCCACAGGTGACAGTACCTTCCTTGTTCAGCCAGGGTTTGTGGGAGACATTCCTGTGAAGGTCCTGAGAGACAATGGTTCCTCAGGTTGCTCTGTTAAGCAGAGTCTAGTTCGGCCTGAGCAGTATACAGGTCGACAGATCCATGCAAAGCTTATTGATGGATCAGTGAGATTGTTCCCTGAGGCATGTATCCAGGTGGCATCTCCATTTTATACTGGTACGACACTTGCAGTTGTCATGCCAGAGCCTCTATTTGACTTTATAGTAGGCAATATTAATGGAGTCAAGGATAGTTGCTCCGATGACGCTACTCAGACCTCGGCTGCTGCGGTAACACGAGCCATGGCTGAGGCTCCAGACTGTGTCACCCCAGTGATCATTGAATTGCCGCAAGATCTGATGTGTAGTCAACTTGTACAAGAACAACATTCTGACCCGACACTTGCTACCGTGCGGAACAAACAAAAGGGTCGAGTGATAAAGTATTCACGGGGAGGTCGAGCCAAGTTCCTTAGTAAACAAGGACGGCTCTACCGTGAGTCACGAACACCCGAGGGCGAGGTTCGACTGCAGTTTGTCGTTCCCGCCAAGTACCGCCCAGCAGTGTTACAATGGGGTCATTGTTCAGTCTCAGGGGGTCACATGGGCAAAAGGAAGACCCAGGGCCGTATCCGAGCTGACTTTTTCTGGCCAGGGATGGGACGGGACATAGATAGTTTTGTCCGATCTTGCAGTGTGTGCCAAAGTATCGCCACTAATCAGGGACATGCCCTTCCTGTGCCATTTGTAACTACACCTGTAATCTCTGAGTCAGTTGAGAGACAGGGTAGTGGTGAAGTGAGTGCAGACCTGACGTCTCGCCCATTGGCCCCACAGGACACATTATGTCCAGGGCCTGTACATACATATTATGTACCGTAGGTTAAGGGGGAAGTTGAGAGGCGACTCGAGGCTATGGAAGACCCGAGTTTGCACAAGGATTCTCAGCTTCCCGGTACTAATATATGTACCGTAGGTTAAGGGGGAAGTTGAGAGGCGACTTGAGGCTATGGAAGACCCAAGTTTGCACAAGGATTCTCAGCTTCCCGGTACTAATAGAAGTACTGTACTGTAGGTTAAGGGGGAAGTTCGAGAGAGAACTCCGTAGAGGTGACTTGAGGCTATGGAAGACCCAAATTTGCACAAAGATTCTCAGCTTCCCGGTACTAATATATGTACTGTAGGTTAAGGGGGAAGTTCGAGAGAGAACTCCGCAGTGGCGACTTGAGACTATGGAAGACCCAAGTTTGCACAAGGATTCTCAGCTTCCCGGTACTAATATAAGTATTGTACTGTAGGTTAAGGGGGAAGTGAGAACTCCGCAGAGGCGACTTGAGGCTATGGAAGACCCAAGTTTGCACAAGGATTCTCAGCTTCCCGGTGCTAATAGAAGTACTGTACTGTAGGTTAAGGGGGAAGTTCGAGAGAGAACTCCGTAGAGGCGACTTGAGGCTATGGAAGACCCAAGTTTGCACAAGGATTCTCAGCTTCCCGGTACTAATATATGTACTGTAGGTTAAGGGGGAAGTTCGAGAGAGAACTCCGCAGTGGCGACTTGAGGCTATGGAAGACCCAAGTTTGCACAAGGATTCTCAGCTTCCCGGTACTAATATAAGTATTGTACTGTAGGTTAAGGGGGAAGTGAGATCTCCGCAGAGGCGACTTGAGGCTATGGAAGACCCAAGTTTGCACAAGGATTCTCAGCTTCCCGATATTAATATAAGTACTGTAGGTTGAGGCACAGGTTGAGGACCCGTGTGCAGTTCGAGGCTATGGAAGACCCGAGTTTGCACAGGGATTCTCAACTTGCCGACCATAATCGTGTGCTAAAATTAATGGCGACCTCGAGTGTACTTTTCATAGCATGTACTGACTGCTAGCCAGAGAGAGTAATTGTAACATAATAAGAATTTTGTCTCATTGACATTTTTGATGCTCCACCTTAATTGGTTTTGCAGGTTCAGCAATGGGTGTAGCAGTTTTGCTGTGCGGGCCAGCTGATCGTCTGCCGCACGCTGCCGCCTCTTCTCCTCTGCCTTCGTTGTCGCCATGTTATTATTTACTATGTCATTTTACACATAGGTACAGTTACACTACAACTGTCACACCTACACCGTGTATTACATACACCACGCTACACAACAATTAGTTGTCAGTGTAAATGTAGCGAATTTTCGCTCAGTTTGACCTGAGTACAGGATTTTCACCGTCGTCACGGAGTTTTTCCCTCAAGCTTGCTTCTATTAACGTAAATACGAGTTTTTTTCGCTCACTGGCGACTGCGACTTTCTCCTGTAGCAGGATAGCACACACACCACAGTGTGAATCTTGTGCGAATGACTTAGGATGTGTACATATATATATATATCCACAAATTTTTTCCCATAGGGAAAAAATTTAACTTTGTAAGGGCGTAATGTCACGAATCAAGCCGCGACATTTCCCTTTTGTGAGAAGCCACGAACTATTAGTGGAAAACTCTCTGCGTATCGCTCAGCTAACCGTTTCTCCCTCCATTTCGGGGTACACTTTTCAAAACATTCGTCACTGTTTCAGAGGTGACCGATTTAATGCACGTCACTAAGGGCTGTACTGAGCGATACTATTGTTTTCTTTATTGTTCGCCCCTGCTTGCACTTGACCGTTAAAAATGCGGCCTAGTGCTCCGCTTTTGTTCCCACGACTTAGTCTTGTGTTTGCTGTGGTGGAGAAAGGTTCTGTGCTCAGAAGTGGAGAGGTCAGCTAGCACCCCAAGCTCCACTAGTTCAGTAATCCCAGTACTCCCACCTTAGTGGTGATACATAGCATTCATCGACTGGTATTTCTTTTGTGTATTTTGTAGTTTTAAGAGCTTAGTTAAGGTGTTTTTCCCTAGGCGTAAGTATTTAGCTATTGCGTGAGTGAGTGAGTGCGTGTCATTTAATTGATTTGAATTGTAACGTTAAATTTATTTTTTTTGATTAATAAATTTAACAGTTCCTTTCTTGAGCTTAATGTAAGTAAACTCTTGTTTCATTTCTCCATAATTAAGCTTATTTTCCATATAGCTCCTAGCTTGCATAAACTTTTGCTTTCATAACTGGTACTTAGACCAGTCTTGTTGTATTAACTTAAAATCCGTTGTGCCAGGAGTTAATGCATCAACAAGAACCTGATGTTATTATTATTAGTATTAGTTATTTATTGTCAGGGGTGATGTAACTTTCTCCAGAGGCTAACAGTACAGTAATTAAGCAATTGTGAGTAATTAGTCTCTGCTGTGTACTATTGAGGAAGTTTATAAATTCTCGTTCTCAGAGAATCGTGCTAAGCCAGCGTAAAGTAATCGTTGCTTGATGTAGCAAGACAATCATTGTCTCTGCTCTTCAATATTATTGAATATTATTATCAATTTAAATAATATTTAAGCATTTATTTCAAAATTACCGTGATATTTTAAAAACCCCGTGACACCCATTCAGTGTCACTTAGCTTCTAGATTTTTAGAGCTAAAAGCTGCATACAAGCACAGTAACTCCTTTAGCTGGCCAATACGCTGGAGCATAATGTAGAATGCTATTCCACCTCGTCGGTGTGTCATATATCACACTGAGGGTTGGTTGGTGCAGTCTGCCCTGCGTGTGTGTGTGTGTGTGTGTGTGTGTGTGTGTGTGTGTGTGTGTGTGCGTTTAGTTCATCTCGAGCAACAGTTGAGTGGTTAAAATGGTTTGCAGTGCCACGACATTTAGAAACAGTGTTACCAATTGCCTTCTGTGAGGCTGTCATTTTTCACAACTATCTGTAACTTATGAACTGCACAGTCAAGATTGCTATGTCCTGACAGGAATAGTGTTTTCTTCATACTGGCTCCTGCATCTCGTAGAACAGTGAACATCATTATCCAAGATGCTCCAGTTTTCCAGCATTTGGTCAAACTTCCCTTAGAAATATTCACCAGCGTGCCTTTCCTTTAATGGTTCTGCACTCAGTATTAAATTTACTCTGAAAATCGTCATCGATGGCATGGGCAGTTAAACTGAGGAGACTCACACCTGCAGATGAGTCAGACCATGCATCATTTGTGAAAGATTATTTTCCCCAAGATTTCAGATCATGAGCTAAAGCTCATAATAATAGCTGACACAGAATCATAAATATCACCACAAATGAGTGATGCATAAAACCTGCGCTGCTTTAGTTTGTGCTTGGGGGCAGATTCAGTCATCGAACCCATAAAGCCTAGGTCCTCAACATGAGAGAATGGTAAATCATCTAAAATTAACATTTCTGCAATACCCTTATCTAGCACTTTAGAATTTGAGAAGCATCCCATAGCTTTACACTTCGATAGACTCACCTCTCTCCTTTTTTTTTTTTTTTTTTTAACAGAAAATTTCATTTGTTGCAAAGGAATTTTAGCACTTTCCACTTTCTGTTTCTAACCTTTTCTTGCTTTAGTCTCTGTCAGTTCATTGTGCTGTATTGAATGCACTGATCTCAAATGATTTGTAAGTGATGTTGTACTACGTACTTTGGGTAAGATTTCTTAAGCAGATTACATTGTGCCAAGGCATTTGTTTCTCTTGAGAAATAATTCCACACTAAACTGGCCGATGATTCCATTTTTATGAAAGGTTTTTAACTGTGATAGAATGTTACACCCAAGAAGTAAGCCTGAGCGTGGTCAGGAAAAACAAGCTGAGGTTGGTAACGCAGAGCGCTGGCTGTGGGAAGAGTGTTGCACTAGGGTCCCGACGCCCTGTGCGTAATACATGGACAGGACATGCACACTTTCTGGACGAAATTTGAACTTGAAGACTCAGACACAACATGACTTATTTCATCTCCACACCTCTGTCTGTCTGTCTGTCTGCTTGTCTCTCTAAACGTGCAAATATCTGGCCAAGAATTGAGATACTTTAGGTTTTACCCTAAAATTCGGTGTCTATTACATTTCTTCCGTTTCCCTAAAAGTTTTAGAATTATCCTAAAACCATTCCCTAAAACAGGGTAATTACAGTCAGCTTCGTCAGACACCTGCCGCACTGAAATATAGAAATCTCAACTTCTACGCATCCGAGACATTTGCATCTATTGGGTGTGGATGTGGATGCGTATGCGGATGTGAAATTTTTGTGGATGCTCTGCAGATGCGGATTTGACATCCATCACTACACTGATCTACGCTTCCGTAGATTTGCTTTCGTCTAAATCGTCTCGTATACAAAGGCTCCAGCATAATTGTTTGCGTCGGCCTTAGTCACCTAATGGCGACTTTCCTTGCCGTTTGATATCTTGCAGCTTCTCTCCCTCCAGTCCCTTTTCTCTGAGGTCACACTGTATGCCCTCGTTTCAAGTCTATTTTTTTTTATATCTACCTATTCGGTCTCCATTTCGCAACTCTACCTGCAACGTTCACACTTCTCACCCTCCGCACGCAGTTGTCATCCTCCATCCTCTCCATATCGCCAAACAGGAAATCACAGTAACTTATGCTTATCAATAAATGGAGTTTGTCTGTGTATTATGGATGCAGTTCTTACATTTATTTTGGACTGTGATCTAAGAATGGGCTGATGATCACTGATGTACACATCTCAGTAGAAAGGTGCAGAAACTTGGCTTTCAGGCAATATATACATTCAGTTTCATCCATCTAACTCTGTCCCCTTTGAAGCTCTTTGTATATGACGTTAGACCTGTATATGTGCAGATGTTCAAAACAGAGTAACCTACAGTATGTTCATTAGTACAGCAGGTTTAGTTTTATTTATCTATTTATTTTTGGCTAGTCGTGGTGGCAGTTGGTCTGATAGTTTGCATGCGGAGACAAATTAGTGCATGCGTGATATTAATTTCGGAGCACGTTGTACACGAAGGTACTCAACTCCGGAAACCATGTAAAAACTTGTGTAAGGTGTCAGGCAGTACAGGTGTACACCCATACTCAGCTTCAAGAAGATGGATTTGCTTTAATGACTCAGTGCTTTCTTTAACTGTACAGTTGCTAACACCACACAGCAGCTTTTCTTCGTTCTTATGTGGAATGCATGCCTCATGTGTGGGGCAGCTTACATTTAGAAATTTTAAGCAAGCCAAAGGCAAATATTTTTCGTTCCGTCAACGCCCCTCCTCCTTCTCTCTCTCTCTCTCTCTCCCTCTCTCTTTCTGTCCCCCCGGCGTATTGATTCTCCCTCTCTATTGTTCAGTATCTACATCTCATAGGTATGCATTCCCCATGACAAGCGTTATGCAAAATCCATGTTGCTAAACAGTCTCAAACATTCACTGCCCACCTTCCAAATGCAAGTACTTTCATTTTTCTTACGTACAGCAGATAACTGTTACTTTACTGGATCTGTACTCCGCCACTTGTCCTTTACTAGCATTTTCATCTTTATAAATATTATGAGTCTAGATCCCTCCTTCGCTCAGCCATTTTTTTTTTCTCTTGAGTGGACAGCTTTCTTCAGATTCATATAATTTGGTTGAACCTGTTTTGTAAAACTTACAGAGATGCTCAAGCACAAACAAATGAATAGATACGTACCAACAAATGGACGCATTTATAGAAAGATGTACCCACAAAGAACACACACACACACACACACACACACACACACACACACACACACACACACCACACACACACACACACACACACACACACACACACACAAACACACACACACATGCACATATACAGACACAGATACATATAGACACACATAAAGACACACAGCCATTGAGAAGGACACGGAGATATACAGTAGACACAAAGGCATAGAGTGGCAAAAACAATGATGTAAATGGCAGTAATACACAGTTTGATATTAAAAATTTCGTCGGGGCACACACACACACACACACACACACACACACACACACACACACACACAACATAGGCATAGTTTCATCACAAATCTTTTTATTTTTTCATTATCCAGGAAGAGACCGTTTACAAACTTCCATATTCAGTTGTAGCTGCAAATTTTTTCCCGACATTTTTTGAGCACTTTCAACATTTTCCTAGCAGCAAAAAAAATGGGCACTCTTAATCTTTCATGCTCTCTTCAATTTTTCTCTCTTGACTCATTGGTCGCTCACATTTTCCTTCCTCACTCATCCCTCCTCTGTCTGTCTGTCTGTCTGTCTGTCTCTCTCTCTCTCTCTCTCTCTCTCTCTCTCTCTCTCTCTCTCTCTCTCTCTCTTTCTGAAATACCTATTATGTGTACGGAAAATAAATTCCAATTTGAGGTTTTATCTTACTCTAATTTTGCCTCAGGTTTTACTGATTTTTATTCCTTTTCTCCATGCACTGTACCTACTGTATATCAGCACATGTATCTGTATTAATAATCAGTGCTCATCGGAAATAAAGAATTTGAATTTTAACTTTCCTAGCTAACTTACCGTTTTGTGGTACCCTCACTTTGCCGCTTCATGCTTTGTTTTATTTATCTGTTCTCATGCAGCAATTTCATTCGCTGCCCGCTCATTAAGATGAACTCGTTTTGTGGTTTTCCTTCTTACTGCCAGATAAAGAGGACATTCTAGTAGTGCAGTGGTCGCTGAAACTACTTTTAATAGCTGACGTTCGAAAAGTCTGTTATAAGCGAAATAAACCCTTCACGCAATTGCAAGAATGAAGGAATACTGAAATCATTGTGAAGATAGAGCTAATTCTGTTCCTTGTTGCATTTGCCATTTACCAGTCCTCCTTTCTTCCCGTTGTACTTGCTCATTCTACTCATTACTGTTAATAGTTTTTCCTTTTTGTTGTGGCCTCACAGTTCTCCTTTCCCTATTCACTATTTACCCATGCTGTTGTATTACGGCCTACGCCCCTTGGCCCTCCTCTCTCCTACATCTGCCTCCCCCCACACCCCCAGGAGTACACACGTTTTCTGTTTCGTTCTCTCTTTCTTATCCTGAACTGTACACACACTCACACACACACACACACACACACACACACACACACACACACACACACACACACTTATATATATATACACACACACACACACGTGTATATATATATATATATATATATATATATATATATATATATATATATATATATATATATATATATATATATATATATATCCCATTGGAGCACAGTGTCCTCGGTATTGGACAGAACTGGGAATTTTCAAATCTTAGTAGTGTGTGGGGAGGCTCCCCACATACAGCTCTTCTTAATAAGGTGGAGTCAAAGGCCTTTCGTCTCATTAACTCTGCTTGTCTTACTGGCTCCCTTCAACCTCTGTCTCTTCGCCGCACTGTTGCCTCTTTATCTCTTTTCTGTCGTTAATTCCATGGTCATTGTTCCTCTGAACTGTCTGCTAGCATCCCTCCACCTCTACTACGGGTGCGTAGCACCCATCTAGCAATAAACTCTCATCCTTTTTCTGTCCAACTCTCTAACGCAAGAGTTAACCCTTACTCCCAATCCTTCATTTATGCAACAGGTCAACTCCGGAACTGTCTCCCTCTGTCTGTATTTCCTACTTCCTATGATCTCCAGTCTTTCAAACGCAGTGTGTCCAGGCATCTCGAAATGAACAGATCTTGAATTTGGCTCTCTTTTGTATTGTTTTTTTTTTTTCTTAGAAGGAACTGTTTTGCGGGCTCGTAGCCTTTGGTTCCTTCTTCCTCGCATAAAAAAAAAAGGGGGGGGAAACCCCCGGGTAGAGACCTATGAGCTTCGCGACTATGAGCCAATAAGCGGAGGGCACTCAGTATCCTCCCAGTGCAATGCCTCGTCCAGCAACTCTGGGATCCAATGGGTTAATGACTGACAAATTTATCATTTTCTTTAACCCATTGGCGCACAGTGTCCTCGGTATTGGACAGAACTGGGAATTTTTAAATCTTCGTAAAGTAGGGAACCCCCGGGTAGAGACCTATGAGCTTCGCGACTATGAGCCGATAGGCGAAGGGCGGTACGCTCAGTACCCTCCCAGTGCAATGCCTCGCCCAGCAACTCTGGGATCCAATGGGAGAGAGAGAGAGAGAGAGTGAGAGAGAGAGAGAGAGAGAGACAGAGAGAGAGACTTTATAGTAGGTTTGTTTTTCATAGCTTACACTTCAATTTTTTCGGGTTAAACTCCTAAATTCTCCCCTCCCTTACACGTCTCCCCCCCTCCCCCTCCCTACTTCCAAACTCTCCACCTACACTCAATTGTTTAGTCTTGACCTTTCCCTTCTTGCCTTAACTTACCAAATAATAGGCTCAGTGGAAGGTTTTTATTTCCCTTATTACCTTGCCCAGACGGGTCTGACGAGGTATTGTTTTTGGTCGAGTTTCTTTGTTACTTTGTCTCTTTGTTACTTTGTTAGCAATGTTACGGAAAACGGCTGAATGGAATTACATGAATCTTTAGGATATGTGGGCATTGGTCCCAAAAGATAGTGACTAAATTTGGATGTAATCAAATGACCATGAAAGTCACTAAATTTTGGATGTAATCAAATGACCATGAAAGTCACTAAATTTTGGATGTAATCAAATGACCATGAAAGGTCAAAATCAAGGTCACGGATTTTCAGAGGGCCATCACTTGACACCGGTTGAAGATATTTACTGTTATGATCGTGCAGTAACTACCACGTGGGCTTTCATTTGGCACCGAGTCCATTAACCTTCAGTGACCTTAAAAGGTCAAATTCAAGGTCACAGATATTCAGGGGACTATAACTCGAAACCGTTTGCAGATAGATATATACTATTTTCAACATGCAGTAAATCCCACATGGGCTTTTAACTGGTTCAATGACCTTTGACCTTAAGTGACCCTGAAAGGTCAAGCTTATGGTCACGGATATTCAGGGGGCTATATCTCGAAACTGGATGAAGACAAAGATATTCACTATTATCAAGATATAGGAAATCTCATGTGGGCTTTCATTTGGCTCCATGACCTTTGAATTTGAGTGATCCTGAAATGCCAAACGCAAGATCACGGATTTTCAGAAGGCTATAAGTTGAAAACGGTTGAATATAGAATAACTGCTATCGGGCGACGTTTGTTGTGCCTGGCACCATTTGTCATCATTTTATAAACACCGAGTACCATTCACTTTCCTTCCCTTGCATCTATCACTCTCCGAGCTCCCACCTCCCCACCTACACATTTTAAGAACTTCTTTTTCCTCATCATTTTAAAAACTTGCCATCCGTACTCCAGTCTCACTTTTTAGCCAGTGTAGAGTCAAGAGCAGTGGTTCCTAAGTTTTTCTATCCTATTGCTCCTTCGACAAAATACAGTCCATGACTCCTCCGACATAATACGACCCGTTGCTCCACGGGCAAAATAAGATCCATAACTCTTTGGACGAAATATGTAACAGAGCTCATTGGACAAAATAATACCAACCATGGCTCTTCAGACAAAATACGATCCATGGCTCTTCCGACAAAATATCGATCCATGGCACCTCGGACAATATAGTATTGTCCTTACGATCTATGGCCCCTCGGACAAAATACGTTCAATTGCTCCTCGGACAATATGCGATCCATGGCTCCTCTGGCCATACAGTCCATGGCTCCTCGCAACCTCCATCTTCCTAAGCTGAACGAAATAAATCAAGATAATTTGAAGAAGTATGTTGGACATGAGATATGAACAACTTAGAAAAAAAAAGAACGGGGGGGGGGGGAGTGGCGCATGTATGCAAATACTGAAATACTACAGTAGTCTGACAACTCAATGGTAAGGTTAGTGTTCCAGTGTTCCCACCAGCCGGCGTATCAGTGGTTGAGTCACACACTAAAGTTGCAAGAGAGATTATATTCCATGTGGATCTGATTATGTGGTTTCAGTTTGATGCACAATAGCTCTGAAATTTCTTCTTTGCAGAGACAGACGAAACTGAGCATTACTCAGAGAGCCAGTTTGCTGATAATATTGTCAGTCAATCAATCAATCATTTCCTGTGGCACCCCACGGGATGCATAGGGCCTCAATGAACTCTCTCCACCAATATTTGTCTCTTGCCATTTCCTTCAGATCCCACCAACATTCCTCTCCTGCTTCATTTTTCATCGTCCTCAACCAGGTTTCCCTCGGCCTACCTCCACCTCTTCTTCCTCTAGCAGTCCACTCTGGCACATCCTGTATTAAACTGCCTTCTTTTCTGTATATGTGCCCCAGCCACTTCCAGCGAGACAGTCTCACATATTCATTAACTGGTTCCACTCTCGTAATATCCCTTACTCTTTCATTTGTAACTCTGTCTTGCCACTTTACCCCAATAATCCTTCTCAGTATTTTATCATCAAATCCTAATACTTTCTGATCTGTTGCAATTGTACTGTACCATGACTCATGCCCATAAATTAAAATTGGTCTATCCATGGACTTGTAAATTTTCACTTTAATATGTACCGAAAGCATATTATTATTCCAAACAGATTTCAACATTCCAACAGCTCGCCAAGCCTGTCTAATCCTCTCCTCAATTTCATTGTTTAATGATCCATTAGATGATACAATCGTTTCCAGATATTTAAAGTTTTCTACATTCTTCACCACATTATTCCCAATTACACAATCGATTTGGTTCTCCACGTTCATATTAATAATTTCAGTCTTTCCACAATTTATTACCAATCCCACTTTTTCTCCTTCCTCCACCAGACAATCAAGCACCCTCTGCATCTCGTAAATACTTCCGTAAATTAGTACAATATCATCAGCATAGTCCAAATCCATCAGCTTCTTATTTTCTTTCCAGTTAATTCCTGCACCTGTTCTCCTTACAACCTTTCTCATAACAAAATCCATAACCAAAACAAACGGCAATGGCGAAAGAACTCCTTGAATCACTCCTGACCTAACTTCAAATGGATCACTCAAAGAACCACCCACCATTACCTTACAAAAAGTACCTTCATGCAGGCTTCTAATAATATTTACAAACTTTTCTGGTATACCAAAGAATCTCATAATATTCAGCATAGCTGCTCGTGAAACACTATCAAACGCCTTTTCAAAATCCACAAAACACATACTGAGTGGCATTTTCATCTCATTAGCTTGTTGCATTAGATGCCTTACAATAAAAATCTGATCATTACAACCTCGACCCTTTCCAAATCCCGCTTGTTCTTCTCTTAAAAAATTGTCAATTACTGGCTCTATTCTGTTCAACAAGATTTTGGAAAAGACTTTTGCAACTACAGGTGTCAAAGTTATCCCCCTCCAATTGCCACACACACTTAAGTCTCCCTTTTGTGGTATTTATAATCACTCCATTTTTCCACCCTTCTGGAATTCCACCATTATCCCAAGCCACATTAAAAAGTTTCAAAAGCTCATTCATCAACTCGTCATTTTCCACCTTAAGCATTTCAGGAAATATTCCATCCTCTCCTAGGGCCTCAAAATTCTTTAACTCCTTTATAGATTTTGCTACCTCTTCCAAGGTTATATCCCCTGTTTTTATCTGCAAATCTCCCTCGGCTGGCAAAATGTCCTCTTCAGCTGGGATTGGTCTATTTAAAACATATTCAAAGTGCCTTTCCACCTTCCTTTAATATCCATCTCTTTTGTCATCAAATTACCATTTCTATCTCGTACAGGTATTTCCTTCCTTCTCTTTTCAGTCCCAGTTAACTCCTTTATGGCCTGATACTCTGCTCTTGTACTCTGACCGTCATTTTTACTTAATTAAATTTCTGTCTCTGTTGCCTTCTCATCATATTGTCTCCTCTTAATCACGTCTAACGAGTCTTTTTACTTCAGAATGTAAACTCCAGTACTTTGCTCTAAGTACTTCAACTACCTGACAATCAACATGTTGTTCTTCACTTCTTAACTTAGCCTCTTTCCTTTTCTGAATTGCATTTTTCATCTGACATCCACTTTTTCCTTCACGCTTTTCCCTTTTTCTTAATAGTAACCTTAGCACTCTCATGCAAAACCTCTTTTACCTCTCTCCACATTTGATTAATATAATTGTCTTCAGATTCCATCAAAGTCTGCAGGACTAGAAACCTATTCCTACATTCCCCCCAAAACTTTTCCTTCGTGTTCTCATCACTTCTCAGCTCATCAAAATCATAATTATTACCTCCTGTACAATTACCATTAACGTTTCTCATGTTTTATTTTAATCTCTGATACAAGTTGATGATCACTTCCTATATCTACCCCCCTTCTTACGCAAACATCTTGCAAATAACTCCTATGCCTTTTGCTAATTGCAATGTGGTCAACCTGGTTACAATATTTACCACATGTTGAAATCCAAGTAGTGTTATGTATTTTTCTATGCTCAAAGATAGTTCCACCAATTATGAGGTCATTTGCCAAACAAAAGCTTCCAAATCGCACCCCATTTTCGTTTCTTATCCCAACATCCACCTTACCCATACAATCTTGAAATCCAACCCTACTACTGCCAACAATCGCATTAAAATCACCAATGCAAACCAACACATCATGTCTAGCCACTCTATTTACTACATCCTGCAGCTTCTCATAAAAGTCATCCTTCATTTCATCAGCAGCCTCATTTGTTGGAACGTATCCTACAACCATACCGATAATATCATGGTCAGATTTTAAACGAGCATAAAGCAAGCGCTCAGTAATTGGTTCAAACTCACATGCTGCCTTACAAGCATCTCTACTCAGCAGTAAGCCTACTCCTTGGTAATGATTTCCATCACTCCTACCAGAAACCAGCATGGTAATACAATCTTCCAAATTCATTTAATCAAATTCAAGCAACCTCGTTTCTGAAAGAGCACAAATATCCATCTTGTATTCCTTGAAAACTGAAATAAGTTCTTCCATTTTACCAGCCTGAATGAGTGTTCGAACATTCCAGTTTCCTATTCTTAAGGTTCTTTTTGGATGTATAAACTTATAACTACACTGTATATATATATATATATATATATATATATATATATATATATATATATATATATATATATATATATATATATATATATATATATATATATATATATATATAATATAATATATATATTGCCAGAGGGCTCAATCCCGTTCCTGGTGGCAACAAACAAATCGCCTCCACGTTGCCCCTTCCCCCGCCATTTCACTGCCCCGCTCCCAACCCACACACCCCTCTCTCATATATACATCTCCACCCCATCCCTCCATCTCATCCTTGGCCTCCCGCTCCCTCTTCCCCCCTCCACCTCACTCACATACACTCTCTTCGTCAGTCTTTCACCCTCCATCCTCTCCACATGGCCAAACCACCTCAATGTATTCCTCTTAACGCTTCCTATCATATCCACATCCACACCACAACGCTCCTTTATATCCTCATTTGTCAGCCTGTCTCTCCATGTGACTACACAGGCTCCTCTTAAATAACTCATTTCCACTGCTCTCACTCTTGACTTGTGTCCGTCCAGCAACGTCCAAGCTTCACTTCCATACGTTAGAGTTGGTATCACAATTATGTCATGTAGTAACTTTTTCACTTCCATGCTCACTTCCCTGCTTCTTATCACTGCTTTCAAGGAACCAGCAATCTTTCTTCCCTGCTGTACCCTTTCAAGCACTTGACCCTCCAAACCTCCATCCTTACTCATCACACTACCCGAGTACTTAAACGTACTCACATTTTCCAGTTCCTCACCATCCAACCTCGCTGTACATTTACTAACTTCACCTCTCTCAAAGACCATCACTTTACTCTTACCTACATTCACCTTTAGATTCCGTTTCTTACACACTCTCCCAAACTCATCCACCAAGCCTTGCAGCTCTCCCTCGTCTTCACTCAACAACACAGTATCATCTGCAAACAACAGAACAGGGAGTTTCCAAACACTACCCTCTCTCACCAGGGCCACTCCAACATCCACTACCCTACCTTGTACCTCTTTTATTACCCCATACATGTCTATCTATCTATCTATTGCCAGATGCCTCAATCCCGTTTGGGGTGGCCACAAACAAATCGCCTCCACGTCGCCCCGTCCCCCGCCATTTCACTGCCCCGCTCCCAACCCACACACCCCTCTCTCATATACATCTCCACCCCATCCCTCCATCTCATCCTCGGCCTCCCCCTCCCTCTTCCTCCCTCCACCTCACTCACATACACTCTCATCGTCAGTCTTTCACCCTCCATTCTCTCCACATGGCCAAACCACCTCAGTGTGTTCCCCATAACACTTCCTATCACATCCTCATCCACACCACAACGCTCCTTTATATCCTCATTCGTCAGCCTGTCTCTCCATGTGACTTCACAGGCTCCTCTTAAATATCTCATTTCCACTGCTCTCACTCTTGACTTGTGTCCTTCCAACACAGTCCAAGCTTCTCTTCCATTCGTTAGAGTTCGTATCACAATACTGTCATGTAGTAACTTTTTCACTTCCATGCTCCCTTCCCTGTTTCTTATCACTGCTTTCATTGAACCAGCAACCTTTCTTTCCTGCTGTACCCTTTCAAGCACTTCACCCTCCAAACCTCCATCCTTATTCATCACACTACCCAAGTACTTAAACGTACTCACATTTTCCAATTCCTCACCATCCAACCTCACTGTACATTCACTGACTTTACCTCTCTCAAAGACCATCACTTTACTCTTCCCTATATTCACATTTAGATTCCGTTTCTTGCACACTCTCCCAAACTCATCCTCCAAGCCTTGCAGCTCCCCTTCGTCTTCACTCAACAACACAGTATCATCTGCAAACAACAGTACAGGGAGTTTCCAAACACTATCCTGTCTCACCAGGGCCACTCCAACATCCACAACCCTACCTTGTACCTCTTTTATTACCCCATCCATGAACAGACTGAACAACCATGTAGACATGGCACATCCCTGTTTCAATCCAACCTCCAAAGAGAAAAATTCACTTAGTTCACCATCCACACGCACTGCAACCTTAGCACCATCATACATACTCTTCACAGCATTCAACAACTTTCCATCTACTCCATATATTCTTAATACTTTCCACAATCCTTGTCTCTCCACCCTGTCATATGCTTTCTCCAAATCCATGAAAGCTGCATACAACTTCTTTCCCTTCTCTAGAAACTTTTCCACTAAAGATCTAAGAATGAATATCTGATCTACACAACCTCTTCCCTTCCTAAAGCCTCCCTGTTCTCCAACTAATTCCTCTGTTCTTTCTCTAACTCTGTCAATAAGTATCCATGTACAGATTGAATAACCATGGAGACATGACACATCCCTGTTTCAACCCAACCTTCAAAGAGAAAAATTCACTCAGTTCACCATCCACACGCACTGCAGCCTTAGCACCATCATACATACACTTCACAGCATTCAACAACATTCCATCTACTTTATATATTCTTAACACTTTCCACAGTCCTTGTCTATCCACCCTGTCATATGCTTTCTCCAAATCCATGAAAGCCGCATACAACTTCTTTCCCTTCTCTAGAAATTTTTCCACTAAAGATCTAAGAATGAATATCTGATCTACACAACCTCTTCCCTTCCTAAAGCCTCCCTGTTCTTCTCCAACTAATTCCTCTGTTCTTTCTCTAACTCTGTCAATACACTTTTCCTATTATACTAAGAAGACAGATGCCCCTATGATTACCACACACTTCTTTTTTCCCTTTTCCTTTGTACAAGGGAATAATTATACCTGACTTCCAATCCTCCGGGACTCTACCTTCCTCCCAGGCCAATCTGCACATTTTCCACATCCATTCTACTACTATCTCTCCCCCATACTTCAGCATTTCACCACACACTCCATCAATTCCTGGGGCTTTGCCCAATTTAACACTCTTTATTGCTTCCACAACTTATATCCTACTGATCTCTTCCAGTCTTCTCACCTCCCTCCTACTCCCAGCCATTCCCCAGCCACTTATACTCGCATTACTTCCATCCTCTATGTTCAACAATTCCTTAAAGTGTACTCTCCATCTGCACACTTTTTCTCCCTTCTCCACTAGTAATCTACCATTTTTATCTTTCACTCCCCTACTAACTTCACTTCCACCCTATCTTACTCTTTTCACCTCTTTCAAGAACATTTTCTTACAGTCTCTCCACTTTACACTCAAGTTCCTTCCAAATTCCTCATCCACTCTCTTCTTACTCTCTCTTACTAATCTTTTCACCTCTCTTTCTTTCTACATATAACTCTCTCTTCCGCCTCTCAACTTCTTCCACGTCCCTATTTCTCATCCATTCACTGTATGCTTTCTTCTTTTGTGCCACAGCCTGTCTCACCTCTTCATTCAACCACGCTGTTCCTTGCACACCCCTCCATCTTCTCTTCATCCCACACACCACATCACATGCTGCACATATTTCTTCTGTGAATATCCTGCACACACCTTCCACGTCCCCCATCTGCTCCAATTCATATTTGCCCAATCGTTCCTCCACTTCTCTCTTATACTCTGCCTTTTTCTCATCCTCTTGTAACCTTTCCACTCTCCTTACAAATACTCCTTCTTCCCGTCCTTCCCTTCTTCTATTTTTCCATCCTAAATGGACCTTGATTCTGGCCATCACCAAGTGGTGGTCAGAAAGTCCACTCCCCCAACCTCTATAAGCTCTTGCATCCATTACACAACTTCGCATCCTTCATCCACACACACATAATCAAACATTGCCTTCCTTTCTTTCAGTTCACCACCCACCCTTCTCATTACTAGCCATGTATACCTGTGGATCATTTTGTGCCTGAAGAGGGTATTGGGTATCACCAACCCCCTCCCAGCACAAATGTCCACTAACACACTGCCATTCTCGTCTATCACAGCAGGCACACCCCACTCACCAACTATTTCATCCACCTTCACGTTCCCTACTTTACCATTCATATCACCGATGAAAAACACTCTCTCATTCCTTCCAAACTTTTCCATGCACACCTTCACATTTGTCCAGAACTCTTCTCTCACTCTGCTTGCACGATCTTGTGTTGGCACATACACACACACAATCGCCCACATTTGTACTCTAACTTTCAATCTTACCCACACAATCCTTGACCCAACTGATCCATACTCTCTGATGCTCTTCTTCCATCTTTTACTCACAACTATACATACTCCTTCTTATGCCCTCTCATTCTCACCTACTCCTGCACATATACCTAAGATGACCAGAGTCCCGCTTTTACGAGCTTTTTGGACGTCCGTCCCGCTTTTTTAATTGTGACTAGAATGTCCCGCTTTTTGAGCAAATTATCTTAATTGTCTCGCTTTTAGAAACTTACTATTGCATTAGATATAACATGACCTTCTTTTATGAAATTAGGATGAATTAGAAAAATGCATAATCCTAACCAAATGAAATATCTAATTATTAATATACTCACTAGCTGGTAACTTTGGTCGACCCATTCACTGTACCATACGGTATGTTCGGAGTTCGTAGGAGACGTTAGTTTATGATTAGCAGCCTCGGTTTGAGGTGTAGCGCAGCAGCTGTTGCTGTCACATTAGTCAATATCTATCTGTCTATATATCTATCTGTCTATCTATACCTATCTCTATCTCTTTATCTCTCTGTTTGTCTATCTAACTATCTATCTATCTATCTATATCCATATCTGTATCTCTGTTTATCTATCTAGCTATCTATCTATCTATCTATCTACACACACACACACACACACACACACACACAGGCTCGCGTGTGCGTGCGCGCGTCCCTCTTTTAGCTCCAATAAATCTGGTCACCTTACATATACCCCATCCATACTCCCATTCTTTCACACTCTCATCTCTCCATTTCGTTTCAGTTATTCCGCATACATCAACTTTTGCACTCTCAAGCACCTGGACAATCTCTCTTTCACCTCATAATCCTCTCCCCTTACATTCCCCGTTCCGATTACCATGTCCTTTGTCCGGTCTTTGGTCGTCATTATTTGGTCAGTCCTTGTCCGAGGCTTATTGTTTGTCTTTTTATTCAGTTGTTTTCCGGGGAGGGGCACTAACCCTCCGCCAACCCTTTTAATCGCCTTTTACGACAAGCAGGGATACTGGGGGAGTATTCTCGAAAAAAAAAAACCTACCCCCAGGGGGTATATATACACGTACACCCTCAGCTTAACGATGCATTTGGTTAGGTAAAATCCCATCATCAGGCAGTATATCGTATATCAGGGTAATTTTAACAAGTACGGCTACCGCAAATTGACATAGGACCTCGCCCCACAAGGTATTAAAAAACAGAAATCATGGTACTGTATATCACAATGTTTGTTCATGAAATGCCATTCATTAATATGAAATCACGTCTCCCTTATTTTTCAGGACCAGTTCGATGCATTTTGGCATAGAATAATTTAGATCTCTAAAGTAATCTAAGGACATTTCTTTGTACCAAACATCTGTCAGTTCAGTCTTGAGGTTGTCCAGATTGGGTGTCTTCTTCTCTGCCATGATTTTTTTCATCTTTGCCCAACAGTTTTCTATCGTATTTAGATCCAGTCTGTTGCCAGGCCAGTCGAGGACCTCAATCCGATTATCCTGAAGCCATTTTGTCACCTTTCTTGACTTGTGACATGGAGCTGAATTGTGCATGAAAAAGTCGCACCCATGAATGGCAAAAAAGTTTAACAAATGATCTTTCAGAACTTGAATGTACCGGCCACTATTCATCAAGTTCTTAGGAAGAAAGTAGAGGCCTCCCCTTCCCATTTCACCTGTGAAACACCCCCATACCCTTATTGATTGTGGGTGCTCAACAGTTGGCACCGTGTAGGCAGGGTCATATCGACTATGGGAGGCAGGGCGACGAACCTTGGCGGAATGCACCTCGAACACTTGCAATGTGCTTTCATCGGAAAACATAACTTTTCCCCACTCATCCGATGTCCAGTGTGCATTCTTCTTGGCAAACTGAATGCGCTGCTTCTTCATGCAGTCAGTGAGAAGTGGTTTCTTGGCTGCAGTGCAGCTTGGCAAACCCAGCTCCTTTTGCAAGCGGTGTTGAATAGTTCGAAATGAGATGTCTTTTAACAGCTGGGGATGCATTCTCTTCATTTCTGCTGCTGTCATTTGAGGATTCTTGATTACTTCCCTCTTCAGAAGTGTATCTGTACCTCTGGAAGTCGTCCTCTTCTTTCCACCACCATGCTTGTGCTCTGGTGCGACATCAGGTGACAGGCCGCGTGTTGCAGCAAGAATATTCATGACGGTCGACTTTGCGCATCGAGTACGTTCACAAATCGTGTTGATAGGGACATTATCCTGCCTCCATCCAATGATACAGACCCTCTCATCCCTTGAGAAAGTACTTTCCAGGGAAGACAACTTGACTCTAGGAAAATTACAGGGCAAACACTAATGCATACAAAAAAGAGGGAGGTGGAAGCTTGGAGTGACGGGAGCATATACTTCCACTCTCGCTTCTGGGCAAGCACAGACGTGCTGAGTGTTTCACCACCTCCCGCCAACACCAGAGGAGTTGCCAGTTACTTCTTGCCCAAAAAATTCACTTGGTTGAGTAAGAAACACAAAGCAAAGACAGACAACTCTCCTATAGCAATTCTGTGTGTAAGTCCTAAGTCAGTTTGCAGTGGGTGTAAAGCAATGGGATGAGTTTTTCAGCCTCGGGTTTCCCCCCCAACCAAATCAAAGACCACCCATATGAGCCCAAAATCAAGTTTAAAGCCAATATAAATGGCCTAACAGCTGTAAAAGAAGCTAACCTAAGCCTAACATCTGTAAATAACTCACTAAAACCAACAAATAAAATCTGAAAATCATCAAATATTAGTCTGTAAAAAAATCACACTTAGTAAGCTGTACTTCCAAATGACAATATTCACCACACCTATGGCTAAAACACATTAAGCTAAGTCTAAAAACTATTTATAAATCAACCTAAACACACAATTTTAGTCTAGAATATCATCAAAATTGGTTTTAAAAAATCAAAACCCATCGTTAAACTGGGGTTGGCCATCATTAGGCGGGATATGGTGGTATTTCTACCCCCTTCGTTAAGCCAGGCTATCGCATCTAGGGGTATCGTATAACGGGGTATTACTGTACTATATGTGTGTGTGTGTACTGTATATATACTGTATGTATATAGATAGATAGCTATACAGTGGATTCTCAAATTTTGATGGGAATATGTACCAAAAAACCGCATCGAAATTGAAAATATCATAATTTAAACTGAACTTCTTATGGGAAAAATTAGTTTCGGTCTGGGGCCTCTGAATCTAACTACCTAAAATCATGATTTTTTTGCGCACACCCCTTGTAAATTTTATGAACTATAATTGTGGCAACAAAAAATTAGTCGATCTCCTCTTGCAGATTATCTTGGCTATTGACCACATCTATCTGATCTTAATCTTGCCTCCAGATATCGGTAAGATCTATGTGAAATTAAGGGAAAAAGATTCGTCACAAACTTTGACTCAGGAAAGCAACTGAAATTCTATCTCTAGTAATTTTATATATTGCAGGTTATTTCGTGACCACACCGAAAAATGTACAATGATCCTCTAGGGAACCATGGACTACAGTTTGGGAACAACTGTTCAAGAGGCATCAAGAAATTTAAGAAACTGCACTGAAAGGATTCATGAGAACTGCATCCAACCTCTTTATTACCAGCACTTCCTACTAAGTTGAATAAAACCTTCTAGAGGTAGCAAGAACTGAAAAGACATAATCGGACTAAAGAGATTAACTTTATTCCTTATCATGTCGCTTAATGTTTGCTCAGTCCTGTCTGGTCCTTCTTCATTTTGTCATTAGCCTCTTCTTTACAATAATGTTCACCATATTATTGTATTATTATTTTCAGATGATTTTATTCAGCTCAACCTGTTTATAACAACGGGGTCTCCTAAGTTCAATGTAATCTTATAGTGCTAGCATGAAAATAATAATAACCGCATTTGGTTAGCCTTTCATCTTTTGTGTTCAGGTTATAATTTCTGCCTCTTTCTTTCATTTCCCTGCCCATACTGTTGCATCGCTTCAGCTCCACAGTTCCTTTAATATAACTAACCTCCCCTATACTGACAAATTCATCAGATCTCAAGAAAAAGTTGTTAAAGACTTCCTAACACAGATTATGTAGACTATTTCCAATGGCCATATTATCTTCATCTTAGTGGTTTTCTAGCATCTCTTCCTTACCAGTTTAATTTTCACTGCAGGTATTGTTTTAGTTTTGGAGGCTTTTCAGCATCTTCTCCGTATCTTTTTCATTTCTGCATATGTCGCGTCAATATTCCATCGTATGTTATCTATGCAATGGTATGTGGATAGTGCAGAGGCATAATGTAAATAACATGCACGGGAACAGCAGTGTAAGATATGCCACACAAACTGCAAAGGATGTGACAGGGAACCTCCTTACCCGAAAAGAATACTTTTTTCTTCTTTTTTTTTTCAGTTAGAGAAATACTGTTTAACTCTCTAATAGCGGGAATATCTTTTTCTTCTAATTCTTGGCGTGACAGTTTTATTCACTTAGGACAGCCTCTGCTATATGGAGGGGTTAGATACATGTATATCTTTAACTCCTTTACCACGAGATGCCTTTCCAAAGTCAATACAATCGCTCGGCAGCAGCTACAGTATATTACAAAGGATGTCAGCCGAATTCAAAGAGTTAAACTTATTTATATCAACTGATACCAGACTGTACTGCAATGTAAAAGTCGTCATCATACTGAAGTAATATAAATCATCACTTCTACTAATCCAATTCCTCTCCTAAACCTTCAAACACCCTATTCCCGTCCGCTCATACGGATAATTATTCTCTCCCTTTTGGCCACCTTCTTTCCAGTTTACCGCTGACTTTCCTTCCCCTTTCCTATAAATCTATCTCCTTCTTCCCAGTCTCCCTTTCTGCAGCCCACACTCCCCTTTCTGGCAGGCCTACTTATATCATGCCACCCGTCTTCCCCCCTGTTAAGGAAGCTGTTAAGGAAGTCATAACGCTTCCAAGGCAGAATTATTTTATGGTATAGTCAGGATGTTCAGATTTTCACCCCAAAATCTGTACACCCTGGAGATCCAATAGATGGATTTCAAGCCTCATCATGTAAAAGTGTAGATGTAAAACAAGAAGATATGAATAATATGGCAGTTCAGAATTGATAAGGCAGTATATACCTATAACTCTATAAGGACCTATGTCTTGACATTTCATGTGTGTAAACTGCATGCTATAAAGGCACAATTCAGATACTTAAACTAATGTCAGTATTACGACAATTGCATGGTAAACTGAAGGCTCTCATAATTTTTTCCTCTGTCTGAATTACAAAAATGTTACCAAGTAAGATAATCAGTCTGTGAAACAAAGAACATCAGAATAATACCAGACAATATTGATCTCTCAAATTCAGAACAAAGAAAATCTCTATCTGTCTATATAGGCTACCTAGGCTGCTTCCCCCAAGGAAAGGGAGGTATGAACAATAACGAACAAAGCTTTAACTGAATGAAAGATGCATCAGCACATTTTGAAAAGCTTTTGGAGAAAATGAACATCATAGGTTTCTTCTATACTTCCCTCTGTGACGTGAATTTTGCACTGAATAGCTAGACACTGTATTTGACAAACCATTCAAAGAGCTTCAAAGTGCATAAATAAACATACGCGAAATTTGTGAACCTCATAATTACATAAGCAAGGCCATGCCTCTCGCAACGCTTTTGCCACATAAATTATTACCTAGCAATGGTAACTAGTATAGACAAGGTCTTCATTGCGAGACCTTGGAGGCTTGGCCAAGACAAGGCCCATAATATGCTTTAAAAGACTATAAAAATCAGGTCATTATTTTGGCTTTTTACCTATAGAGAATCAAGGTATTTATATAAATTAATTTCAACTTATGAATCGTTTGCGAATTTAGTTCATCATGAGAATTATTTAGGTGGATCCTAGGGGGACACTTGTAACACCCCCGGAGACACTGCGGGGGGCTGCAAAGGGCTATTTTCAAATTGTCCTTCAGTACGTAAATCAGTAAGTCGATAAATTCTGATATATCAGCTCTTCTTGGCCGTCCCCTAGGAGGTCCAGCAGTAAGAGTTACCAGATCGCTGAAGGTTTGTGGAGACATTCCAACGTTCGGGATAGTCATTACCACTTTGTGGCTGTTCCTCATAATCTGAGCATTTTTTTTTTTTCGACTTAGAAATGCAGAGGACCTCTTAATCAACTCTTTTCTTAATATGTCCAATAAACCCTTTGTACCCTGAATCTCATTTAAATACCTTTAGTCAGAGATACTCACAGCTAAATGTAATCGTCTGGAGGTACCTACATTATTAAGATCGTCATCGTGGTAGAAACGATAAATACGCGTATTAAGATCGTCTTCGTAGCAGAAAAGATAAATATGCGTATATATTGTTTATAACCTCCATCGTTCGGAAGCCTTCTTCATCTGAATAAAAACGTTGATCTGCCTGTGATTAGTACCAGAGGAATCAATGATAAATCTCATCTTCATTTCTTCCGTTTTTTCCCATTTCGGCTTTCTCTTCCGTCATATCATCCCCCTCCCCCATTTTCTTTGTTTTTATTCTTTTCTCCCTCTTTTATATTCCTGCTTTCTCCCCTCCTCTCTTCCGTCATCCCTTTCCTCTTTGCCAGTCGTCGGTTTCTTTTCATAATTTCTGTTTTCTCCTTCCCATTTTCTCTTCCTTTCCACCTTATGTTTTTCTTTTCACTCTCTCTCCTCTGCCTCATATTTCTCCTTCCGTCGTCCTTTTCTTCCTGCTTAGTCTCAGGTTTCTCCTCTCTCACTCTCTTTTCTTCCTTTCCCCTTGTTCATAAATTAACCGAATCTCCTTTCTCTTCTTAACAGTTTCTCTTTCCATCTGTCCAGTCCCTTGTATGTTTCCACTTTCCCCCCTCTCCCCGTCTATCGTCTAATTTGCTTCCCATTTTCTTCGACAGTATTTCCCCTTTTCTCCTAAAGAAAGAAAAGAAGAAGGCGGCTTAAAATTAATGCCTATCGATTGTTGTGTATTCTCTCTTTCACTGTTGTTTTCCAATTTTACTCCGTGGTGACAAAAAAAAAAAAAAAAAAAAAAAATGCCTGGTAGTCTGGTGGTATTAGTGCTTGGGTGGGGGTGACAGCTCTGCCCCACGCGTAATGGATCATTCACAGGGACGGGTCGGCCGGTTCCCAGCTCTGAACTGTTCTGTGGTATGGCAGGTTCACCTCAGAAAGTAACATAAGATTTTGATGTTCCTTTTCTCGAACCTTTCTTCTCTTTATTTCCCTTTTCTTCTCCTTTTTTACACCCTTATTTTTCACTGCAGGATATCTCCCCCCATCCCCAGCAGTGATATCGTGCAGGAGTTGTAATGGTCTCTCCGTGGCTCAGCGTGAGACCTGTCTTTTGTTACACGGCTTCCAGTCTTTTACCAAACGTTTGGATAACCAAGAAATTTCTGTGACTTGAACCCGATGGTAAAATTTAATCTTGTTAGCTTCAGATGATTTTATTCGGCTCAAAGGGGAGTTTTAGCATTGAAGGGGTAAGATATAGATTTCATAAACCCTACCACTCAAATAACGTCTTTTAAAGTGTGTTGTATTACCGTCACACGAATTTATATCCCTCAGGATAGTCTTCCAACTACAGGGGTTATTTGTAACTTACATTAACCTCCATCATTACTTGGATACTCTCATAAGCTGAATAAAATCTTCGGAAGTTAACGTGAATAAAATGAGTAATAATGACGCCCTCGGGATGAAGGGCTTAAGAGGTTTTAGAAGAAAGAAGCTGCAGAAACCGTAATAGAGATGACGTCTCCATTAAACTTAATAGAATCGCAATCACAGTTTCCATAATTGTAATAATATCCAGTTCAATCGTGCATCATCCTTGAACATGCTTGGGGTTTCATTCACACGGGACTTATCTTGGAAAGATCATATTACATTTCTTGTAAAATCTGCTTCCAAGAGATTAAGTGTGCTAAGCCGACTCCGTTCCTTCTTTACCCCTGCACAATTGTTGACTTTACACACGGGTTTTATTCTCCCCTTTTTACTGTACAACTCTCATGTGTGGGGAGGCTCCCCACATACAGCTTTTCTCAATAGCGTGGAGTCAAAGGCTATTCGTCTCATCAACTCTCCTCCTCTTACTGGCTTCCTTTAACCTCTGCCTCTTCGTCGCACTGTTGCTTCTTTATCTCTTTTCTATTGCTACTTCAATGGTCACTGCTCCTCTGAACCCACTGCTTGTATCCCTCCACCTTTACGACGGGCGCGTAGCACCCGTCTAACAACAAACTCTCATCGCTTTTCTCTCCAACTCTCTAATGCAAGCGTTAACCGTTACTCCCAGTCCTTCATTTATGGAACAGGTCAACTCTGGAACTGTCTCCCTCCCTCTGTATTTCCTACTTCCTATGATCTCTAGTCTTTCAAACCCAGTGTGTCCAGGCAGCTCGAAATGAATGGATCTTGAATTTGGCTGTCTTTTGTATTGTTTTTTTTTTCTTTCTTTCTTTCTTGGAAGGAACGTTCATGCGGGCTCAGCCTTTGGTTCCTTCTCCCTCGCATAAAAAAAAAAAACATTAATGCTATCGTCATATCCATTGCCATCGTCTCGTCGTCAGTATAGAGTATAGATATAAAGAACACATAACAACTAACTCTTTGGTCCCTCTTGGGTGATGTACAGCTTGTGCAAATGCCAAGCGTCGCTAGAATAACATATAACTCGATATTTATCTAAATCATTTACTTATCATGGGCTTCCTTACTTTCTGAAGTATGTCCATACTGAATTAAACATATTTTAAAATTATTGTCTGTCAAAATGGAATGTGCTATTACAGTCATTCTTATTTCATGATTTCTTAATTGGAAGTACGAAACTGCCGTTAATCGTCTTCGATATTTTTTATGTCCATATCCAGAACATTACACACATTCGTGCTGGTAAAGTCTGGGCAGAGTACGACTAAACCAGAAGTCAGCAATTAAGCAATTATGACTATCTGGCAACCATAAACACTAGAATACTAATCACGCGATTTCCTCGGCAAGTGAGTCTGTCACATTGCTTAGGGATTGCATTAGCACAGACAACAGAATGACTGGGATTGCGCTGCAACTACATGTCACCAGAGGAGGACATCAGACAGCAAGGATAAGGAAGTAACTCTCCATGCATGAGTGTCTTTTTAAAAGTTAGACAGTAGCAGATGTACTCCAGATTACGTGGAGCACATATTTTCCCGCACCAGGAGCTCGAGCGAATATAATAGTACACTTACGACAGTCTGCTAAAATCATTGTCCCGCAAATCTTTTAAAATGCTCTAAGTTTGCTTCTTTTTTTTTTTTTTTTTCTTAATTAAGAGGATATGGCTATTTCAGATAGAAAAACCTAAGGCATTCCCTATACACTACAGTATTGATAATCTGATAGACGAAGGCGTGCATTGCTTCCATGAGTACCGGTGTAAACTAAAGTGCTCATAACTTGTCAGTCTTAAGCTGGGAATCAGTGCACCATTCATTACTTTCATGTGTAATAGTAAAAATTTTACGCCAATTCAGGGGCATTTCAGGAAAAGAAGGAAGGGGAAGTTACCAGGCAGTACATCTAAATATAGATGAACCGGTAGGGCCCAATCAGGTAAGTCTTTATTTTTCGAATGTTTTTTGTGCTTGCAGCAGGTTTGCGTGCTCTTTTCATGTTGGCATATTTGACATCTTTCCAAAGAACGAAGAAATGTAACGTAAATGGTCACTATTAATAAGACGTCAGGGAGGAAGGTTTGCAAAAGCCCATTATATTGTTTTCAGTCAAGACTTGCTGCCAGAAAATTTTGATCAGACAGGGCAGAGCGTGAGACTTCGCCAAGGTTGTATTGCCCAGCATTTTCGAAAACAACCATAAACATCTATAGCAAGTAAGAAGCCTAAACTGGAAGCTTGTAAGCAACGTGTGTCCTGTCTAATCTCTAAAATCTGTTGAGTACTAAATTAATGCTTTTAAAATTAGACAGAAGATGATTGACTTATGACCGAGACATGATACATTCTGCAAATATTCCTGCTTATTTCTTACCATCCAGACTATTATTTATTATTTCTAGTTTATTGTTTAGGTCACAATGTCACGGGGGATGTGAATTTATGAATAAAAAATACTAAATTTACTTGAAAAAAGAAACAAGGGATTGACTTGTGAAAATCAAGTAGTAAGCTTTACTTTATGCCAGCTTACTTCGCCGATTCTCTAAGGACAAGTATTTATAAACTTTCACAACAGTACACAGCAGAGACAAATTACTCACGCGTGATGTTTGTTAGTACTGTTAGCCTCTTGAGAAAGTGACGCCACCCCTGACAATCAATACCTAATGCTAAGAGTAATAAACAGGTTCTTGCCGGTGTTTAACTCCTGGCTGGCACAACGGATTTAAGTTTGTTACAAAAGAATTGGCCTAAGTACCAGTTATGAATATTGTAAAGAGTTTGTGCAAACTAGGAGCAGCAACTAAAATACGCTTAATGTGGAGAAATAAAACACGAGTCTAATTACATTAAGCTAAAAATAAAGAACTGTAAATTTATTGATTACAATAAAATAAATTTACGTTATATGAATCTCAAAATGAATTCAAAGGGGAATTTCACGGTCACTAGGGGACTCATGAATTCAAATAACAAAGAGAATACACTTACTCGCTCATTCAAAAGCTAACTAAACTTAAGCCTAGAAAAACGAACAGAAATACTGGTCAGTGAAGGGGAGCTGAAATGAAAGTCTGGGCGCCTGTGATGAACATCAAAACCCTGCTATTCGCTATAAGCCCGCTTCGCCAATTCACCGTCTCAGTGGAGATTCAGGAACTTGCTGTACAACAGAGGTGCTGCTCTACGCTGGGCACAAACGTTCTTATCTTCCATGCGATTCAGAGCTGACTGAGTTAAAACTAGGAAAGGGGATGAGAGATGGCCGTGTTCACCAGAAGTAGGCATGGCCTAACATCAACAGTCAATGGAAAGAGGCAAACGATGTAGGCTCACAATAAATCACTCAATGAAAGCACTAATGTCGTGGATAAGAATGGTCACTTGTGAAACAGTGACAAATGTTCTGAAAAACATTCCGATCGAAGTGGATAAGAGGACGGTTGAACTGAGTGATGCCCAGTGGGAATTCCACTAGAGTTCATGGTTTTCTCATCAAAGTACAATGTCACTAATTTATATAAATACACTCGCGCAAATTCGTGACATTACATCCCATCAAAATCAAACTTTTCTTCAAAAAATATTTACGATATACATATAAATCCTAACTCAACTAAGGCTGAGTGGATTAAAGACTGAGTACTGACTGCTATTTTGCTGAGAAATACTAATAATCAAAAGTAAAGAATATAGGCGCAGGCTGGTAATGACCAGTTTTGTCTAGTTAAACTGGTAAAGAAAATAAGAAAAAAAAATGCAACTGATTGGGAAAACTAATAGGTATTTTACCTATTAGATTTCCCAATCAGATAGTACCTATAGAGTTTAATGATAACAAATTCCTAGGTGTGAGTATTATCTCGTTAATAACTTTAGAGCTAGGAGTTAATATCCTGGAATGAGGTCGGCAGATGTCACGGGGGGACGTGAATTGATCAATTAGAAATGTTGGATGTTACTTGTGAATAGAGACAAGGAATCGACTTGTGAAAATCAAATAGTAAGTTTTACTTTATGCCAGCTTACTTCGCCGATTCTCTAAGGACAAGAATTTATAAACTTTCACAACAGTACACAGCAGAGACTAATTACTCACGCGTGCTGTTTGTTAGTACTGTTAACCTCTTGAGAAAGTGACTCCACCCCCGACAATCAATACCTAATGCTAAGAGTAATAGACAGGTTCCTGCCGGTGCTTAACTCCTGGCTGGCACAACGGATTTAAGTTTGATGCAAAAGAATTGGCCTAAGTACCATATGAATATTGTAAAGAGTTTGTGCAAACTAGTACCGGCAACTAAAATAAGCTTAATGTGGAGAAATAAACATAAGTCTAATTACATTAAGCTCAAAGAAAAGAATTGTATATTTATTGATTACAATAAAATAAATTTACGTTATATGAACCTTAAAATGAATTCAAAGGGAAATTTCACTGTCACTAAGGGACTCATGAATTCAAATAACAAAGAGAATACACTCACTCGCTCATTCAAAAGCTAATTAAACTTAAGCCTAGAAAAACGAACATAAGTACTGGTCAGTGAAGGGGAGCTGAAATGAAAGTCTGGGAACGTGTGATGAACATCAAAACGCTGCTATTCGCTATAAGCCCACTTCGCCAATTCACCGTCTCGGTGGAGATTCAGGAACTTGCTGTACAATGGAGGCACTGCTCTATGCTGGGCACAAACGGTTCTATCCTCCAGCTGACTGAGTTGAAACTAGGAAAGGGGGCGAGAGATGGCCGTGTTCACTGGAAGTAGGCATGGCCTAATTTCAACGGTCAACGGAAAGAGGGCGAACAATATAGGCTCACAATAAATCACTCAGTGAAAGCACTAATGTCATGGATAAGAATGGTCACTTGTGAAACAGTGACAAATGTTCTGAAAACCATCCCGATCGACGTGAATACGAGGACGGTTGAAATGAGTGATGCCCAGTGGGAATTCCACTAGAGTTTGTGGTTTTCTCATCAAAATACAATGTCGCGAATTTATATAAATACACTCGCGCGAATTCGTGACACACAAAGCCTAATAAAATTTGTGTGGCAGCTCATGATGCACATAAATCTATCTATCTATTGCCAGACGCCTCAATCCCGTTTGGGGTGACCACAAACAAATCGCCTCCAAGTCGCCCTGTCCCCTTCTATTTCACTGCCCTGCTCCCAACTCACACTCCCCTCTCTCATATACCTTTCCACCTCATCCCTCCATCTCATCCTCGGCCTCCCCCTCCCTCTTCCCCCCTCCACCTCACTCACATACACTCTCTTTGTCAGTCTTTCACCCTCCATCCTCTCCACACTGCCAAACCACCTCAGTGTGTTCCTCATAACGCTTCCTATCACATCCACATCAACACTACAACGCTCCTTTATATTCTCATTCGTCAGCCTGTCTCTCCATGTGACTCTACAGGCTCCTCTTAAATAACTCATTTCCACTGCTCTCACTCTTGACTTGTGTCCTTCCAACAACGTCCAAGCTTCACTTCCATACGTTAGAGTTGGTATCACAATACTGTCATGTAGTAACTTTTTCACTTCCATGCTCACTTCCCTGTTTCTTATCACTGCTTTCAAAGAACCAGCAACCTTTCTTCCCTGCTGTACCCTTTCAAGCACTTCACCCTCCAACCTCCATCCTTACTCATCACACTACCCAAGTACTTAAACGTACTCACATTTTCCAATTCCTCACCATCCAACCTCGCTGTACATTCACTGACTTCACCTCTCTCAAAGACCATCACTTAACTCTTCCCTACATTCACCTTTAGATTCCGTTTCTTACACACTTTCCCAAACTCATCCACCAAGCCTTGCAGCTCCCCTTAGTCTTCACTCAACAACACAGTATCATCTGCAAACAACAGTACAGGGAGTTTGCAAACACTATCCTCTCTCACCAGGGACACTCCAACATCCACTACCCTACCTTGTACCTCTTTTATTACTCCATCCATGTACAGACTGAACAGCCATGGAGACATGACACATCCCTGTTTCAACCCAACTTTCAAAGAGAAAAATTCACTTAGTTCACCATCCACACGCATTGCAGCCTTCACACCATCGCACATACTCTTTACAGCATTCAACAACTTCCCATCTACTCCATATATATTCTTAACACTTTCCACAATCCTTGTCTATCCACCCTTTCATATGCTTTCTCCAAATCCATGAAAGCCGCATACAACTTCTTTCCCTTCTCTAGAAACTTTTCCACTAAAGATCTAAGAATGAATATCTGATCTACACAACCTCTTCCCTTCCTAAAGCCTCCCTGTTCTTCACCAACTAATTTCTCTGTTCTTTCTCTAACTCTGTCAGTAAGTATCCTACCATACACTTTTCCTATTATACTAAGAAGACAAATGCCCCTATGATTACCACACACTTCTTTTTCCCCTTTTCCTTTGTACAAGGGAATAATTATACCTGACTTCCAATCCTCCGGGACTCTACCTTCCTCCCAGGCCAATCTGCACATCTTCCACATCCATTCTACTTCTATCTCTCCCCCATGCTTCAGCATTTCACCACACACTCCATCAATTCCTGGGGCTTTCCCCGATTTAACTTTCTTCATTGTTTCCACAACTTCTATCCTACTGATTTCTTCCTGTCTTCTCACTTCCCTCCTTCTCCCAGCTATTCTCCAGCCACTTATACTCGCATTACTTCCATCCTCTACGTTCAACAATTCCTTAAAGTGTTCTCTCCATCTGCTCACTTTTTCTCCCTTCTCCACTAGTAATGTACCATTTTTATCTTTCATTCCCCTGCTAACTTCACTTCCACCCTGTCTTACTCTTTTCACCTCTTTCCAGAACAATTTCTTATAGTCCCTCCACTTTACACTCAAATTCCTTCCAAATTCCTCATCCACTCTCTTCTTACTTTCTCTTACTAATCTTTTCACCTCTCTCTTTCTTTCTACATATAACTGTCTCTTCCGCCTCTCAACTTCTTCCACGCCCCTATTCCTCATCAATTCATTGTATGCTTTCTTCTTTTGTGCCACAGCCTGTTTCACCTCTTCAGTCCACCACGCTGTTCCTTGCACCCCCCTCCGTCTTCTCTTCCTTCCACACACCACATCACATGCTGCACATATTTCTTCTGTAAATATCCTACACACACCTTCCACATCTCCCATCTGCTCCAGTTTATATTTGCCTAATCGTTCCTCCACTTCTCTCTTATACTCTGCCTTTTTCTGATCCTCTTCTAACCTTTCCACTCTCCTTGCCACTACTCCTTCCTCTCGTCTTTCCTTTCTTCTATTCTTCCATCTTACTTGAAATCTAATTCTGGCCACCACCAAGTAGTGGTCAGAAAGTCCACTCCCCCATCCTCTATAAACTTGTCCACATAAAACTTGTACATATTTATTACTAGTTGTTTCTACTTTTCCCTGATACCATAAACAGTGTTCTGTACCTCTTTGTAAGTATACAGATGTTACTTACTGTAAAGCCATAACAAGTTCTTAATTTCTCTGATATTCGTTTCGATCCCATGAATATTTGTGGCTTAGTTTTACCTGACTGTCACTTGGAAAGTGGAATATTTAGTAGACTTCTTGATGAGAAATGTAACCAAGAGAACCGCTGTGCAAATGAAATGGGTCTAGTAAAGTTCTACTCAGCTTTGTATCGAGATTTTTAAGTCTTGGAAGTCCATGACGCTACATAATTTAAAAACTTTCTTCTTCGTTTTCCAAAACCTCTTAAGAAATTGGCCAATGCTCACTGGTTTTAACAGACATTCGGTTAGGTTTATAGTGCAGTACCAATGGTTTCAGTAAGACTTTTCGGGACTAGGCTACTCAGAGATTCCGCCCCAACTTTCTGCAATTCTTACTCTTCTGCTCTAACCGTGGGCAGTCGGGCACTAACGTGCACGAACGGTGGCTTAGAGCCTAACGCCCGTAGTCTTCAAACTGAGGGCAGAGGTTACCCTTTCCGCATCGTGCTCGAAGTGTAAGCTGACATCTTCAGCGTAAATGGTAATCTTGAAAGCATGAGAGCGCACCGCTTTGTGTGGGTAAGCGCGGCAAGCAGTTGGTAACACTGATTAATTTTAAATTTTAAAAATAAAAAATAAAAAAGCATATGACATTTTCTACGGCTGATATACAATATAAACTCATAATGATAGCAATTCTTACCTCTTTTATTATTAAAGACTGTCATATGCTCTTGAATGCTCTGTATAAGAGTAGCCTCATCGATATATATTAGTGAGTAGCCTATGCATACAGGCTTTGGAGAACAAGTACCGTAAGAAAAATTCGGTGTCAGACATAGCTTCAAAGGGGTTCATGCGGTCAGTAATAACCCTACGAATATGCCTTGGCTGGCCTTACCAATTTTGACTACATTTCTGCCCCAAATGCTTGTTTTTGTCATTATTCCCACCCAGAACCCCAAAATCCCACGAGTCCCTCAAGACACATGGGAGGGGGATTTAATTTGAAAACCAATCGCGAACACCGAAAATAAAGGTCAAAATCTTTAAAATCACACTAAAAACCACCAGAAAACTATATTGTCAAACCAAAACAAAATAGTGCGGACTTGTAAAAGTTTACTGAACGCAAACATGAGTCTTCGTAATTCAAACTGGATGTGCGCGATTCGTCTGTTTAGGTAGTGATCGGCCAAGTTTTACTGTAGGAATCTTTTCATGAGCTAATCAAACTAATTATTAAAGTATCATGCACTATATATGATGAACAGCTTAGTAGAAATAGTGAAAAATTAAACGGAATGGATACATTATCTCATCTTTGTTTTTGTCTCGTAAACTAATCATCTCATTAGAAGCGGTGAAGTCTTTGAAAACGATAAAGATACTAAACGCATTTTTTTGTACACGATGTTTTTATCATTAAATTAAAGTTCCCATCACACACACATTAGGGTACTTCAAATTCTACATAGTTTTCTTTGTACAAGGCTGCAATAATATGACGAAGGGGCATGCGAAGGGGTGCTATGAGACTCCCTGTGGATTCCAGAACTAGGCTATGGTAATCCTCTCCCATTTACCGGGGAACACTCTACCTTTCGTGCGTTAAGATTACCAAAAGATACAAACAGGGCAAGGTGAACGCCTGCCCCCGGTTTAGGACTACGGCCGTTAGACCCACGTAGAATGGCCGCGGACAGCACACGTTTGTTCCTTCATAAAGTATATACCGGTTCTTGTGAGGTGCTGCGAAAAAAAAAAAAAGTACTTGGCATCACTGCATTATTTCTACGGGTAAAAGAAAGAAAAAAAAGTATTTCGGTATAACGTAGAATCAAGGTCAAACACGGCTAGCAGAAAACTGTATGAAAATGCCCCCCCCCCAAAAAAAAAAAGATAAAGCTTTTACAGAGTAGCAAAATACCTGCACTGTACAAATATAGCCCTATCTAATATGGCGGCGCTAGTTGCCGTGCTCTTTGTGAGGAAAGCCACATGATTAGCATGTTAGACTTTATTTATTTCTGTGCTGGAACAACATTCCACTGTGTTAGGAGCTAAATATACTAAAACATTCCTCGCTTGACTTTACTTGATTCATCTCACATTTCACCAGTTTCCCTTACACGTTGATTCACCACAAGACACACTCACAAATTCTAATATGGAGATATATTGGGAACTAGACATCACTCTCAGAGTACACACCTCCGCCAATGACAATGCCATTATAAAAGGATCCAGATCCGTGGAGATATTGTATGGAATACTTAGGATCCGGATCCACACTCAAATACAATCAATTGTTCCTTGACCTATGGCCCACTCTTCAGAAATATTCATTGGAATTCATTGAGAACTTTTGGAGGAATGGTGTGGGATACTCCGGATCCGGATCCATCCCCAAATTTAATGAGTTCTGTCTTGGCCCATGACCCACCATTCCACAAATTTTAATTGAAAATCATTGTGAACATTTGGAGATATCGTGTTGACAAACTAACAGACAAACATAGGTGAATACATAACCTCTTCCAACTTCGTTGGCGGGGGTAACAAATTATAAAATGTTCTAAAGGGAAGTAGGACAGCAAATAAATGTGGGTTTAGTTGACGGCCGGGTGCACAATAATCCCACAAACAAGTTTCCATTATTTTCCTGTTAGCTTAAAATGAGCCTATATATCATTAGGCAGTGCCAATAGAAATAAGTTCACTAACCTGTACTTCAGAGGAGGAAAAGCGGAAAATAATATCCGCAAAGAAAGTCTGCTATTACCAGATTACATACCTATGTCATGTTTTGTGCAGTCGAATTGTGGTCATACAATTTCATACAATGCCGTACAGTTTCAAACTGCCACATACAGTTCCATATGATACCATCGAAAATGAAACACTTCTCAGAGGTGGTTAGAAATCCGGCAGTGAACTTGTACAATTTATATGCAGTTTCAAACAAAGCCAGGAGTGACTCCTTTTTTTTTTCTTTCTTTTTTGTCGAGCAATCCATGCCGGCATGATCGTACCGTAAGTCTGGGACTGCCACCATGGACATGATTAATATTAATTAAATATGAGTTTTACCATACTGGTTCTCACGCATAGGATGTGCAATTGATATTACTCCAGAGAATGCAACCTCGGAATATTCATAAATCAATTCACTGAACTACATATAAATGTTGATACATGTTACCACGTGACAATACTTTCGAACTTGCATCAAAAGACAAATTTTAAGAACAGATTAGCCATTTAACTTGCTTTTAAGCATTTGGAGCATTATGTGCCTTACTTTTTTCTTTCCTTTTTTAAGTGGAATAATTTGGACATTATCCACAATCAGCTTATCTTTCGTTCGTTCGTTCGTTTAAAGATTTCCTGCACCTATAGTGCAAGCCGAGGAATACATTAGCCCGGTCAGTGGGGTGTGGGCTGACTTAAAAAATAGTAAGGGGGAAGACAGGGGCCTGGGGATTGCCCAGCACACACGCCCTGTCTAAGCATGCAATTTAAGGAGTGCAGCGGAGAACCTGAGACAAGCTGGCATTGAGTGTGTCATTGTCGGCACTGAGTGGTGGCTGGGAGCAGTCGAAGTAAAGTCGTATTGTTGAGGTTTATTAATATTCCTTAATACACTGGGATACTATCAGTGATTAATAGTGAGATCCATGGAACTACTGTCTGTCTCACTCCTGTTCATTCTTGCAACATTCGTGGCCTTTCCTCTATTTTTTTCTGTTGAGCACCATCTCTCTCTTCCTCTAAACCTCACCTCAGGCTTACTGCGACTCATCTGTATGAGGCGACTGATAACAGACCATCTCTGTTTCCTCTTACTTTCTCTATACCCACTTTAAAGCCAAAAAGTGGCTGGGCTGTTGTGTATGTGTATGCGGCAACATATCTTGCCCTCGTGTTTCTGAACTTGAATCATCTGAAATCATTACTCCCTGACTTTGACTATCCTGTCATTCTTTGACTAAATATATCTGCGTTGTGTACTTATCCCCTTATTCAACTGAATATGAAAAATTCTTGGCCTATCTTACTTCTAAGGTGGAATACATCCTATCGGACTCTCCATTCTCTGATATCCCCATTGTAGATTATTTCACTGTTTACCACCACCTTTAGCTCTTCTCTCCTTTCTCTGATCCTATTGGAAAGCAAACCCATATCTCTTCTATCCGTGATGATCTAGAGCAGCTTGTACAGCACTCTACCAGTATCCTTGGCCTCTTTCGTACAACTATTCCATCTGCTTGCATTATTAATCTTGTCTCTCCGTTGCGTTCCTCTGATCACAACTTTATCACCTTAACCTTTCCTATTACTCCAGCAAGGCCTGTGGACACTCCCAAGAAGCGGTGACTGTGGCACTTTCGAGCTGCTGAATGAGAGACCCTCAGGCAGTACTTCCTTGATTTTCCTTGGAGCGATTATTGCTTCCATGGTCAAGAGCAATCTGAGTGTGCCTCGCGCATTATGGAGGTTATTCACCTAGGCATAGAAGCATACATTCCTTACCTTTCTCTTATCCTGTGATTAATAAAAAATAAAAATAAAAAGCTTGGTTTAACTCATCTTTGTTCTAATACTGTCCACAACAAGAAGAAGGCCTACAAAAAGTAGTGGAACCAACCCACCTTGAATATCATCTCTTTTATGTCTGTCACTTTGCTAAAACCTTTCTAAGAAGTTTACTTCATCATCCTTCCCTCCTCATTTCCACTCTGATGGCTCAGTAGCTGTTGCTTATACTCCTTGCTCAGACTTTCTCCTCCAGTTCCACCTTAGACGATTCCGGTACATTCCTCACTTCCTCCCTCACACCTCATGACTAACATTAAATTTCTTCAACTGATGTACTTTCTGTCCTCACGGGCCTCAGTACTAACAGGGCATATAAGCTGGATAGATTTCCTCCTGTTGTCCTCAAGAACTGTCTTTACACCCTGCCTAGGTAAACTTTTTTTTGCCTTTATCTCTTAACATGTCCATTTCCTTTATGCTGGAAGTTTGCTCTAATTCAGGCTGTTCCAAAGAAGGATGACTATTCACTGTTCTGACTATCGCCCATTTGCTTTAAGATCCTGTATTTCTAAATTTTGCAATCATTAACATAAAGTAAAAGAAATAAGTACCTTTCCTATCAAAACCTTTCTAATTGCCAGTATGGGGTCTGCAACATTGCTCTACTGGCAATCTTCTCATATTCCATTCAGGCTACTTTTCGTCCTTCTCTCAGGACTTTGAAGAATGCACTGTCTGCACTTGACGTCTCAAAGGCTTTCAGGCAAGTCTGGCATAATTCTTAAACTTCCAAATTGCCTTCTTACGGTGTGTTATTCTATTTGTAATTTCATCTCTGGCTTGCATTCCGGTCGTTCTATAGCTCAATTTGGATCTGGCGACCGTTCATCTTCTAGGGATATCAATAGTGGTGTTCTTCCGGACTCTGTCCTATCACCAACTCTCTTCTTTCTATTCATCAATGGCCTTCTAAGCTGTAGGTCTAGCCTTATCCACTCATATGCTGATGACTCCACCCTTCATCATTCCATTCGTTTCTCACAACGTCCATCTCAGTTGTTTCTTCAACAAACAAGGGATGAGGATATGGCACACCTAATATCTGAGTGAAAGATGATGATTGGAGGTGTCAACTTAAAGAAAACCAAGCAACTAAGGAAGTCATTAAACGAAAAACAGAATCTCAAGAAAGAATTGCTAACTCCAAGAGAAAACTCGCATATGACCACAATTCTCCCGCTACTTCTGACAATGACTCCGATGAATGTCATGATTCTCCTCTTCAACATTCCCCTGATGAGAAGACACAAATTTGCATTGAAGCCACCAAACCTTCAGCTACTAGCTCAAAAGCTATGAGAAAAATTCATCTTCCCACTCTAGCTACAGAAGCTGGTAGACACCATATCTCAGATAGGAGTGCAGCTGCTCTGGCATCAGCACTTCTTGAAGATGTTGGGATGATTTCTGAGGGAGATAAATCTCTCATAATTGACAAAAACAAGATAAGGCGAGAACGAGGTAACATCAGAAAAACACTTGACACCAACTGCACAGATTCGCTGGTGGGACTATACTTTGATGGAAGAAAAGATAAGACAAGAGTAAATGTGAAAAAAGATGGGACATATTATGCCGAGACCATCACTGAAGAATATTTATCTCTCATTGCTGAATCATGATCAAAATACTTGTCACACGTAACTGTCCCAAATGGAAGATCTCAGGCAATTTTGAATAGTATTTTAAAATGCTTACAAGCAAAAGGCATCCAAATGGATTCCCTGGCAGCAGTTGGATGTGATGGCACTAATGTGAATACTGGTGTTCATAGGGGAATAATTCGGTTACTTGAACTCCATTTAGAACGCCCCCTTCAGTGGCTGGTATGTCTCTTACATACGAGTATTAACGAGTTGCCACTGCGTCATTTTACGGCACACATTGATGATGTTACAAAGGACCAAGTGTATTTTCTGGTGCAGTTGGGAAAGCACTGCATAACTGTGAACACAAGCCAGTTTTGCAGTTTGAACCAATTACTGCAGAAGATACCCTACCAGACATAAACAAAGTGAAGGATCTCAGCAAGGATCAGAGGTATCTTTATGAAATATGCCAAGCAGTATCATCAGGTATTTGTCCCAAACATCTGGAAAACCGTAATCCGGGTCCAGTATCTCATTCTCAATGGGTGACAACAGGCAACAGAAGTCTTCGGTTGTAAATGAGTGTTCAAAATCCCTCCCATGAGTTATGTATTTTGGCAACCTATGTGAGAAGAGCTTATACACCAGTATGGTTTCACATCAAAACAGGATCCAGGTGTAATAATGGACCTAGACACTTCTTCAGACTAGTGAAATTTTCTCGTTTTCTAGAAGGCAAAGCAAAGTAGATAGTTTACGATGTGCTAAGCCGCAATGCATATTATGCCCATCCAGAAAATATGCTGATTGCAATGTTGACTGATGGGAGAACAGCTGTGAGAGAGCTAGCACTGAGAAGAATTCTAGCAGCACTCACTCCACAAAAGAACTGTGAACAGCACAATATTAGACAGTTCAAAGTTCCAACCATCAACTTCAACGCACAGGACTGCACTGACCTCATACAGTAGATCGGACTGAATGTGAAAGGATGGAGCCTCCACTAACAAAAGCAATGCATGATGATGACCTTCAACTCTGCCTCAGATATGGAACAGAGTCTGCTGATTTCGAAATGAAATTGCCATGCCACACTCAAGCTGTCGAGAGGTGTGTCAAATCAGTGACCGAAGCTTCTGCATCTGTCTGCGGTGAGGAAAGAAGGGATGGCAAAATCAAAGCAACAATACAGTCTCAGAGTATTATGGGTATTCTCGACTCCAAGAAAAATTATAAAGTAAATATGAAGGAGTAGTTGAAATTTAGACTGCCACAGTGACAATAAATATACAAAAGTGCCCAAGGCAGGGTGGTTGGGAGGGCATGGGTGGAGCTCGGCATGCAATCACCTCCTCGTGGTGAGCTCTAGGTGATAGGTCCTTAGGTCCTATCAGCTGAGAGTTGCATACATGGAAAAAGGGAAAAAAAAAAAGAGGTAAATTAAGTATAACTACTTATCATTACGCAGTTAACAAGAAAGAAAACGTACGGGGCTAGAACTCATATTATTGGCAAAAAACATAAAACTGGGGCAGTGGAAGGTATGTTAGTAAGAAGCTCATAGTTTAAAATTTTCATTAGTAATATAAAAGGCATCTCTTGCCACCCTAGCCTTTCAAAAATTCAGAAATGAAAATCCATCACGTACGGGGCTGGAACTCATATTATTGGCAAAAAACATATAAATTTAAACCACTTGGGGTAGTGGCAGATATGTTACTAGGAAGCTCATATTTTACAATTTTCATTACTAATATAAAAGGCATCTTTCGCAACCCTAGCCCTTTAAAAAATCCGGAAATAAAATTCATCACCTATAGAAGCGACCCACCCTAATATATATATATATATATATATATATATATATATATATATATATATATATATATATATATATATATATATATATATATATATATATATATATATATATATATATATATATATATGGCAGATTTTACACTTTAAATCTACTGCCCCCAGATGATTTTATTCATCTGAAGACTGATTCTTCTAACTGAAGTGGTTAGATAGCATTCATTAACCTGTTCATTGTAAGACATCTACCCTAAGTTAAATCAAATCTTCCAATGATACCAGCATGAATAGAATTAATACATCCTCGTGGTGACGGGCCCGAGAAGTGATAAAACAGAAATCGAGGGACGCCAATGAGTGGGGTATACAGACGCAGTATACCATTCAAATGTAGTGTCCAGGACACAAGTTAGCTTAATATTGCACTTCTCCTACTTCCTACTTCATCTGTTGACTGATATACCTAAAAGAGGCTTGATATATTTCTCTCCCAGTGAATTATTTATTTTTATTTGATGCGTAAAGAAGGAACACGATGGACATAACCTAACTTTGAAATACATGCAATGTAGCTACTGCCAGGTGTTGTGTCTGTACAGTACCTAACTTTAAAATTTAAGTAACCCTCTGCATGTAGTATTTAACGTACTTTCCTTTTCTTTGCAAGTATGTAAAGGAAGTAATTGTACCGTGAGGTAATGTAATTTAAACTTTGTAGCAAATAGTGATAGTAGTTGAATTCTGCCCTTTTTTTTTTTTTTTTTTTTTTTCTTCTCGGCTTAGGCGCCTCGTAACACCACCTGGGCAGTTTCCTTTACGTCTAGCATGTTACTAAATTATTGCATGCTGCTTATGCATCTTGTACATCAAGGAATGTTGCACTCGTGATAATCTGTTTATCTACAGTATATACCTAGGCTGCTTCCCCCAAGGAAAGGGAGGTAGCCGAGACAGGACGACACACTCCCCATTTACTCATCCATTCAAACACATTCATTCGCATCTTAGCCCCAAAGGGGAGAAGGGATAGATCCTCACTGCACCACACTGCACAAGGGTCAACGGCGCAGTGCAATCAGTGACATCCGCAGCAGGACCCTACAGCAGAGCTGGTTTACCCTGCCACATCATAATAGACCCATCCCCTTATCTGCACCTGACCTGACTAGCTGATCAGACCAAATGCGGGAGAGTATCCCCTCAGGGCTGCGTCATCATTTATTCATTCATAATTTCTCTCCATTTATTTCTGTCACACACAGCCACTCTTCCTTGCTCAACAGACATCCCTCTCGCATCGAGCGCTCTCTACACACTGTCCATCCATCCTATTCGTGGTCTCCCTCTCAGCCTTACACCTCTCACATCAGATTTAGTCATATTTTTCACCATTTACTCATTATCCATTCTTTCCATATCCCAACCATCGCAATACCCTTTGCTCAACTCTACCAGCCATCTCCCGAACAACTCCAATTCTTCGCACTTCATCATTTTGCACTCAATCCATACGTATCACTCCATACATACTCCTCAGACACCTCATCTCCATTACATTCAAACTTTTCCTCTCTGCTACACCCATATTCATTGTTTCAGCCCCATATAACGCAGTCGGTACCACAACACCCTCATACAGCCTTCTCTTTACATCCATTCTAAGCGAACGACATCTAAACACTTTTTTCATTTCTCCCAGCACCTTACCTACTTCATTCATTCTAAACTTCACTTCTGCATCTATCTTCCATCCACAGCAACATGTGACCCTAAATATTTAAAACACTCTACCTCTTCAAGCAACTTACCATTCAAAACTATATTCATCCTCCTACCATCTACCAACCTCTTACACTTCATCACTTTACTCTTATTCTCATTTATTTTCAATTTCCTCCTATCACACACCCTTCCAAACTCCTCTGCCAACTGTCTCAATCTCTCTTCTGAATCAGCCGCCAGTGCAGTATCATCTGCAAACAGCAGCTGCTTCAGATTCCACTCTCCACCATCAACATTCACCAGACTCAGACCTCCACTTAAAACTCTTGCATTCACCTCCCTTACAACACCATCCATATAAATATTGAACATCCAAGGCGACATCACACATCCCTGTCGCAGCCCCACTCTCACGGGAAACCAATCACTCACAGGATTTCCCACTCTTACACACGCTCGACTATTTACATAAAAACTTTTCACCCCTTTTAGTAACCTACCATCAACTCCATACAATCTTCAAACAGTTCACAAAGCCTCCCTATCAATTCTATCATACGCTTTCTCTAAATCCATGATTGCCCAAAACACATTCTTGCCTTTCGCTAAATACTTATCACACACTTGTCTCACAGCGAACACCTGATCCATGCATCCCCTCCCTCGCCAAAAGCGACACTGCTCAACACCAATCACTCCCTCTGTACCCTCTCTTAACTCTCATAATTAACACTCTACTGTACCATACACCTTACCTACAACACTCAACAGACTTATACCCCTAAAGCTAGTACATGCATACTTATCACCCTTGCCTTTGTACAACGGGACCACACAAGCACTTGCCCAGTCAACTGGCACCATACCTTTCACAAAGCAACAGTCTTACTAACCAGTCAACAATAGTCACTCCACCAACCTTCAGGCATTCCACAGCACACCCATCCATATCTGAAGCTTTCCCTGTTTTCATCTCCTTTACTGCCTTCTCCACTTCCTCCTTCGTGATCAAAGAATCATTCAACTCTCGCAACACATTTAGTCCTTGCACCCTTCCATCTGCCACAATCTCAGCCACCCATTCCTCCTCTACATTTAACAATCTTTCAAAATACTCTGCCCATCTCTTCCTTACTGCATCCATCTTGATTAACATCCTTCCATCGTCTGCTTTTATTCGCTCCTCCTTCCCAGACTCTCCCTTTCGCACCCTTTTAACCTCCTTCCAGATCATTTTCTTATTCTGTTGAAAATTCTCAGTCACCCGCCTACCCCACCTCTAATCTGCTGCCACTTCAGCATCACGCACAGCCCTTCTCGCCCTATTTTTCTTTTCCTTATACCTCTCATATGATACCTCATCCTTTCTCTGCAGCCACACTTCATATGCACGTCTCTTCTCAGCCACGGCCATACTTACTTCCTCGCACCACTGTTCACTTCCTTTTCTTACACCACCACACACACGTCTCACACCACACACCTCTTCTGCATGCCCCACCACAGCACTCTTAAACAACTGCCATTCCTCCTCCACACTGCTAGTTTCCTGATCTTTCACTGCGTTCCACTCAACTTTCAATTTCTCCTGATACTCTATCATTTTCTCTCTTTTATCCAACTCACTCACTTTCAAAACCTCCCTGCCACACCTAACCCTCTTAGCTCTCACCCATCTCTTACCTACTCTTAACTTTCCCTCCACCAGGTAGTGGTCAGACATACCTCCACCCTCCCCTCTCAGAACTCTCACATCCAACAATCTTCCTATTACATTTCTAGACACAACCACATAGTCCATCAATGCTTTATCCACAAGCATTCCAACCTCCTGTCTCACCCATATATACTTATAAATATCTTTCTTCTCAAACAGCGTATTTCCAATCACCATCTCTCGCTCAACACACATCCCTATCATTCATTCCCCATTTTCATTTCTTCCAGGCACACCATGCATACCAACTACACCTTCAACTGCTAAATTTCCCACTCTAGCATTCAGATCTCCCATCATTACCACATTCACATTCGCTCCAAAATTCTACAGACACTCATCAACATCATTCCAGAAAGACTCCCCCTCTTCTTCATCCCTTTCACTATCAGGCCCATATGCACTCATAACCACCCACAACTCATGTTCAAACTTCGCTTTCACCCACATCAGTCTCGATGACACCTCCTTCCATTCAATCACACACTGCTGTACTTCCGGACTCACTAACAAGGCCACACCTTCTCTTGCCCTTCCTCTATCAACACCTGACAATCTTCCATTCACACTTCCAAACATAGACTCACCCTTCCCTTTCATCTTCGTTTCACTCAGAGCTAACACATCCAACTTTCTTCTCACAAGCATTCTCCTACCTGCCTTTTAGCCTCAATCGTACTACATCCAGGCACATTCATAGACCCAATCTTCAGGGTACGGGGGGGATATCAGACAGAGAGGTGTCATAAAATTCCTAAAGCTGACATCACATGGCCCATTTATCGAACAGCACTATAGGATGTGTAAAAGTGAAATCAAGACTTTCTTAATACGAACAACTGACCGCACTTATTCTCTGAATCTGATTTTAGGATAATTTAAAGCTTATGGTGGAGGTCTTGTAGTGAAAATTTTAGTTGCGACAATGTCTATTTCCTCCATTTTAAAAACTTCCCTAAGCTGTCTAAAATCTTACATAAATAACAGGTATGAAAATGAAAGGTGCGTCATCGAAATGACAAGATGTCTTGGGGACGGGCATTCTGAGCGAGTTATCGTGGACAAATATAACCTCCCATACTTCTTAATTAATTGTGTACACGGGCATCGAACTTTTTCATCAGCAGCAGTATTTGAATATGATTTTTTGGTCCATCGTTTATATTTAGTAAAATAAAAACGAGGGATGTGAAGCAAGTTATGTAAATGTATTCTGCGCGCACACACACACACACACATTTCACCTATCTATCTATCTATCCATATATGGCATGTATTGATAGAACTGCAGAATAGCAAAGAGAAGAACTGAAAAATGCAGGGATCGTACCTACCAATGTTCGTATCCGACTTCTAAGATAAAGAGGTTTACCGAACAGAAAACTAATATTTCAGTCTTCTTATGTTGTTAATTTGCTTTTCTTTTTCTTTGGTACTTTGTTATATTAATATCCATTCAAATTTAAATGTAAGTGTTTAGTATCTGCATGTGAGAAACACAGCATAATAGACAAGCAATTTTATGCACAACCAAGAAGCTCTCTGAGAATGCACCATCCGCGTCCTGCAAATGGACTAAGAAGAGAATATTTGACTTTGCGAAACGACCTTGATCATCGACACAGTGTTTTCAAATTATATTACTTCTTTCTGGGCTGAATATAATTTTCGGGACTAGGACTGGTCCAAATCGATTCTGAATTGTTTGGATTTACCTCGCCCTTCATCCTTAACCTCTAAACAATTGATCTCAAAATGTAAGATGTTCACCTATGTTTAATCTTCAGTCGCTAAACGAAAGCTGGTTAAAATGTAATAAAGTCTGTTTAAGATATAGAATTGAATATTTGACCTTGCCCCGTGAAGTTGACCTTTGATGGATTGATCTCAAAGTAGGATCACCTCATATTTGCTAAAAGTTTGGTCTAAAACAGATTTTAAAATTTTTAAACTGACACTATATATATATATATATATATATATATATATATATATATATATATATATATATATATTATATATATATATATATATATATATATATATATATATATATATATATATATATATATATATATATATATATATATATATATATATATATATATATATATCCGATTGGATCCCAGGGGTGCTGGGCGAGGCATGGCACTGAGTGGGTACTAAGCGTACCGCCCTCCGCCTATCGGCTCATAGTCGCGAAGCTCATAGGTCCCCACCCGGGGGTTCCCTATTTTATAAGGACTTGAAAAATCCCAGTTCTGTCCAATATTCCGGACACTGGGCTCCAATGGGATATATATACCGTATGTGTGTGTGTGTGTGTGTGTGTGTGTGTGTGTGTGTGTGTGTGTGTGTGTGTGTGTCCATTCCCACGACTGATTCTCAACGGTCCTAAGATGGACTGAATAAAATTTATCGTATTATTTTCTTCACACACACACACACACACACACACACACACACACACACACACACACACACACACACACCAGTTGAATCTGACCTTGCCTGAGGGCTTGGTCCTGAACCGAGTATTCTTACTACCGAATCCCTTCTTCCTTGCCTTACCCTTAACTCTTCAATAAAACCTGGTCTAAATCGGATCAGAACACTTCATGCGAAAGTTGTCATGCCACAGTTGCCTTAGGTATTTCTCTGTGGCCTCAACTTTGGCTGACTGATCCCAAAATAGAATAACTTCGAGCTTACCTAACAGAGAAACATTCCACAAACATTGGTTTAATTTGAGTAAAAGCTTTTATAACTGATAATGACATGTGGCTCTGTCTTTAACTATTGAACTCTAAAACAAAATGTCACCTCCTCGGCATATCCTCAGCTCTTTCACCAAATTTATTCGAGATCAGAATAAAACTATTTTGAACTCGACAGGAGTAGAACTTTGACCATGGCTTTGACTCAGATCTTTTACAAACTGTTCTCATAATGGACTCAATTCTCGTTCCTCTTCTTTATTCCATCCACTAAATTTCTTGTAAATTGGATCAAAACTGCTTAAGTTGACCTTAACGTGTGACGTTGATCTTTGTTCAACAGTTCTAAAAAACAATAGGTCTACCACTTAGCTTACCTTTTACCCATTCACCATATTTGTTTAAAATCGAATAAAACCGTTTGGGTTATTTGTACAGACACATTCAAAATAACACACACACACACACACACACACACACATACATATTGCATTCCTCGGGCTATTGCATGCACGGGTGTATTAAGCTTTGATAAGTACAGGTAACATAAAACAGTGCTGAAGAGCACGAGGAAGAGGAGACAAGAAAAGTAGACATCTTAATTATACAACTTGCTGTTGGAAGCGAACGTGAAGGATGGTCTGTTGGTTTGTCAAAACTATTTAGCCCTTATCTGCGATATCTTTTCCAATCTATCTATCTATGCGTGCTTGTTCATAGATTATACTCTGGTATAAGTCATATTATCAAATCAAGAAGGGGCAAACGCCACGGGGAACTTAGGCACAATCACCCTCCGACTCCACTCAAGCGGGTCCCTTTGTGCAACCCTCCTGGCAGCGACTCTTACCCCTCTAAGTATCTTCCAACAGGAGTGATCGATCTGCTTCAGTCGTGAGTTACAGTATGTGGCCTTCCCCTTGGCCTCCTCCACCTTGGGTTAACTCGTTCAAAGACCACTCTGTGAGCAGCATCAGCCTCGGGAAAGCAGGCCACATGCTGGAGTTGGCGATGATGTGTTATGAGGGTAACAGGCCTCGATTCAGTCTCATGGAGCAGTTGCTCGTTATGCACCTGGTTGTATCAGCGATATCCCATGATCCTGTGAAGGCACTTAGAAAAAAAAAAAAGAGTCAATTCATTGCTTCAAGTCACTGCTTAGTGTCCATGTCTGACAGCCATAATGTAAGACTGGGAGCACCAGCGCCTTCAAGATGTGAAATTTCGTCCATCTACACCAATTATGACAGAGCCAAATACCTAAACTGAGTGAATCCATAACCCCGTAAAGCCACAGCATAGCGATGAGAGATCTCACTGTCTGATCTGCCATTGTTTTGGACCATACTACCAAGATAAATCAACGTTTCTAAGACTTCTGTATCCTCACCACATGCTTCAACAAACTGAACTGCATTATCCAACAAGTCACTAAATGCCTGGACCGTGGTCTTAGGCCAGGAGACCTATAATGCCAGTTGCTTCACATTCTTGTGAATTCTTCGAGGGCACTCCATACTATCTCCACTGACTCCACTAGAATAATTGCATCGGTTACCTTGAAATTGCCAATTGATACCCCACAGTGACTTCAACTCACAGCCTGGTCCAGTAACCAATCCATACCATCAGTGAGTCACTTTTTGTGGCATCCCACGGAATGCATAGGGAATTGATGAACTTTCTACCAATATCTGTCTCTTGCCCTCTCCTTCAGGTCGCACCAATACTTTTCCCCGGCTTCTCTTTCTATTGTGCCCAACCAGGTTTCCCTCGGCCTACCTCTGCCTCATCTTCCCCTAGCAGTACTCTCTGGCACATCCTGTATTAAACTGCCTTTTTTTTATATATATATATATAAATGTGCTCCAGCCATTTCCAACGAGACATATTCATCAACTGGTTCCACTCTCGTCATATAACTCTGTCCTAACACTTTACCCCAAGTATCCTTCTCAGTATTTTATTATCAAAACCTAATACTTTCTAATCTGTTGCAACTATACCATGACTCATGCCCATAAAATAAAATTGGTCTAATCATGGATTTGTAAATTTTTACTTTAGTATGTAATGAAAGCATAGTACAGTATTATTCATACAGATTTTAACATTCCAACAGCTTGCCGACCTGTCTAATCCTCCTCTCAGTTTCACTGTTTAATGATCCACTAGATCTGTTTGATCTATACATGTGTTGAAGTGTGAGGGCAATGACACATCTCAGCCATACATCAGAACTGCTGGGAAGAAGCTGGATGTTCCCCACCCCTCACTTGACAGCACTCTCACTGTCTGAGTACAAGTTTGCAGTCAGTTGGGTTATCCCTGCGGGGATTCCAGGGAGTCGCAGGAGTTCTCATACTACCTCCTGATTTAGTGAGTCAAACGCTTTCTTGAGATCCACATAGGCTGCTAGCAGACATTGTCGAAACTCAAGACAGCATTCCACAAGAACTCGAAAAACTAGGATTCGGTCAACAGTGGCCCTCTCGGGCGTGAATCTGGATTACTCAGGCCTCTGAAACTTCAGCAAACGGTCCACGACACTCATCAGGAGAATTTGAGTGAGAACTTTGCCTGGCATACTGAGCACTGTAGTACCATGGCAGGGACTAAAGTCATGCTAGTTTCCTTTTCTTTTCTAGATAGGGGTGACCAAACCTTTTTGTCCAGTCAGAAGGAATGATACCAGTCTGCCAAACGGCTTCTATGACTGCATGTAACCCCCTGATCATGGCTTCGCCCCCGGCTTTGATCAGTTCTACTGGGATGTCATTAATACCAGATGCTCTACCACTTTTCAAACTAGCCGCCACCTTCTTGATTTCATCTAGAGAAGGCATGGCTTCGTCAATTGGTGAGACAGCAATCAATGGTTGTACACCAACTGATGGAAGCTCTCCACTGGGAGGTTCAGCCATATACAGCTGTTCAAAGAACTCGGCTGAATGAGCTCTATACTCACTTGCCCCAGACATGAGCCATCCATTTGCTGTCCGAACAGAGTTAACATGAGAGGTGTGTCTGGAATGAAGCTTCTTCAGGGCTCGGTAGGTGGGTCGAAGGTCATTTGCATGAAAACGGCCTTCCACCTCCTCAGCAATCTCCCTGACAGACCTGTCCTTGTCCCTCCTCAGTGAAACTCATGTCCTTCAGTACAAAAGTCTGTGCTGTTCCCAATCCCCACCTAGTCTGGCAGCATGACTCTCCTCAGTAATATTGTGGTCAGTGTCCCCTACTCGATGATTCCTCTCCTTGATCTCAGGCAGTCGTCAGTACACTCATCAGCTGCTGCCAAGGTAGCTCGGTTAAAGGTATCTCATCGTTTAGCAGGATCCTCAACAGTACTGAGCACTGCAAACCTATTTTAGACTGCCACTTTATACTTATATGCACACTCCTCATCCCTGAGTTTCTCAAGAAAGAACCTTTTTTGGTGAAATCTTGAAAATCTCCCAGTTTTGGTTCACAGCCATTGAGTAACAACAAGTCTGTGATCAGAGCAAAGAACTCTGAACTACTGAAAACCCTGCTTTTCTGAAGGATGCTCCAGCGAGTACTAACGAGAATGTGATCAATCTCCATAGCAACCCCTTCGGTATTAGGATACCAAGTCCAGCAGTGAAGATTTGGCCACTAGAACCGGGATCCAGCAGTTCTTAACTTACGGGATTTTGCGAAATCCAGAAGATAACAACTATTGGAGTTCCTGGCTCCAGAACCATGGGGACCTACACTAACCCTGAAGCCCTCATGTCAGTGCTGGTAACTGCTTAAAAATCGTTCAAGACCAGGAGTGCATCCCGCTAGGGGCACTGTTCCACAACAGAGCCAAGTTTGGTGTAGAATAGCTCTTTCTCTTCAAGATCACTCATCTTAGTTAAAGTGAACACTGCAATAAAAGAGATGAAGCCCAAGGAGTGCTTCATTCTCACCAGCACTATACACTCATCACAGGAGTAACCCTGTTGACACAAGAGACATGGTAAGCAGCAGTTTCGACCCAGTGACACCCCTAAGATGGGCACCATCATCACAGCCAGACCAGTAGTATGTGTAACTGTTGCTACTGATCTCACAATGCCCGGGCCACCTCTTTTCAGAGAAACCAGCTATGCTGACCCCCAATCGCCCCACCTCTTGTGACATCAAAGGCAGTCGATCATCCTTTGAAAGGCTTAAGAACATTCCAAGCCCCAACCTGCAGTGCCTTCCGAAGGTTATAGCCACACATGGAGCCTCAGGCCTGCATGTCCTCTGCACCACCTCGCTGAGAATCAAAAGCAGGGTCTGGGCTAGGAGGTCACTTCCCCATTATCTGCATACTGGGATCCTGTAGGCTTTACCCAGCAACCATCATGGTGGTGCCAACATGACAGGGCCCAAAGAGCCCTGCCAGGCCGGCATCCAACGGAGGACCCCCTGTCAAATTGGGTCAGGGTCTGGCAGCACACACTGGCCCCCATCTCTCTTCCTTCTCTTATTTCACAAAAGTTTGTTTTTTAACAGGGAAAGGACTCAAAACCCACTCCAACCTCCAAAGTCTGGGAAGGGCTCACCACTAGCCTATGGACAGGGGCGTGGAATCCCTGTCTATAGCTATCCAGGTTTTACCCCAGAGTTATCGTTCTCCTAGATGGATTGATAACCAAGGCTATTGAGCTCCACCTACCCTACGAGATGGCTGTTGGGATAAATTGCTCATCCGCCCTTTGACAGGTCTTCTTTTTCATCCTGCAGGGTATTTAGTCAACCTTCGCACTGGCCTAGACCAGTGGGGATGCCGGTTTAATCACCAACAATCCAACCATGAAACAGGTAGTACTGGATTACATTGTACCAGCAGCAGATATATATATATATATATATATATATATATATATATATATATATATACACACAGTATGTGTGTGTGCGTGAGTGTGTATGCTTAGGCTATTTGAAGCCCCTATAGCCACAGTCCCTGATTTCTGTACGAGTATGTGACCTACAGCGACAGAACTGTGAGGAAAGCTACCACCAAGAAATTTTGCCCCCATTTCTGGTACCTTTGTAAGACCTTAGTGATTTTTGGTCTTTTTGATCCACAAGTACCTGGTGACATGAAGAGGGCCATGGTTTTAGGCTTGTAGTACCACAAACATCGAAAACGTCCCCATTCTCAGATACAGCCGGATCCAACTCCTGCGATCGTGAAAAGAGGAACTTGGGTGATTTTGCCATGAAGTCCATGAAGCTTCTTGACAGCCTCAGGATGCAGTGGGGCTTACGCCATTAGAATGGAGAGTAGTGGGAGGTGCTACCAGAGCTTGAAGAAGCCCTCCTGACCAACTAGGACATCACATTGGTCAATGGCTTTGCAGAGAGAGAACTGTCCCTGAGGAGTACAATGCCTTTCTTAACAAGAGTGAAGACCAGTAGCAGGTCCTCCTGCATGTTGTTCTGAGCACGGGAAGAGGTTCCAGAAAACTACCAAGACCACCTTAATGACCATGAAAGCCAGGTGACAGTGAGTGACAGATGGGCCCACATGAGACACCTCCCCCCTTTGAGGGGCTTATACTTTCTACATACTGTACAGCACAAGTGAGCTGGAATCTGATTGTTCCACGTGTGGTACCCCTAAAGATTGTTCAAATGCTACCAAAATTTTCTTACATTCATGGATCATTTGAAGGTGTGAGGGTACATAAATCACGGTTTGTAAATTTTATTGTATAACTGATACCACCAAGATATAAATAAATAAATAAACATAATAATAAATAAACACACACACACACACACACACACACACATATATATATATATATATATATATATATATATATATATATATATATATATATATATATAAGGAAATGCTGAAGCGCTGAGGCCACTCTGTAAGAAGGAAGAGGGCAGGTTCACAATGGTTTCCTGTACATTGGATATAGATGCTTTCACGCAAAAACGGTCACAAAGCCCAGTTCTAAGCTAATGTTTCAAGGAGTCTGACGCACTGATTTTGCCAGCTGAGGACAGGTGGAATTGGTAACACTGCGCAATGCTCTCGGGCGGTGATTGATCAATTCTCATTGTGTTTGAACGTGCTCCAACCTTACTTTGTATTGCAACCAAAACCCTCATTTATATGTAAGGTACAGGATTATACAGATACAAATTAAAGCAATCATATTTTTAATGATAAATATGTGCCATTTAAATTATTAGAGATAAACCTGAATGACACTGATAAAATTAAGTCTCAGCTGGATGCATAATAACACAGTTAGTTATTGTGGCGGGAATTCAGACGTTCATAGCAAGGAAGGGCCTGGCCACAGGCAAAAATGATCTAAACTGTGCATGCGCCAGAGTCTTGTCGCTGATTGGCCCATGTTTTCTCTCAGCTGGCAGATGTAAACAACAGAATTTTAAGGAAATGCAATAGTAGAAACTAACAAAATTTAGCACCTTTTGCTTGTCACAGCTTTAGATGGGTAGGCTATTATAATATTATTGTACTGTCTAACACTAACACACAGCTTCGGAAACTTGGAAGTATATTTCCATTAGTAATCGACGATTTATGAATGAATTTGATAATCATGTTGCAAATGATAGGTTTGGATTTGAGTGGTCAGATTGGCTTAGAATATATATTTTTTCTTGGCAACAAAAATTCTTAAGCTAAATATCTTATGCGCGTTTCTCTTAGCCTAGCATATTCTACAGGAGCTAGGGCTTGTTTTTGTTATTCTGGTTTTAGTGTCTAATCTGCGGAATATGAGGTTTTACCCTATAGGCTTATATTGTTACATGTTTTTATGTCATTCTTTTATATTTTCTTGTGTATCTGGATGTTTCTTACAGTAGATTACATAGGATAGGTTAGTATGAGTAATATTTTTATCATTTTTGACAGAAATGAATGTCAGCTTTGAACTAATCACAGTATGAAACATTAAAAAAAATTAAAGTAAAGCTTCAAAGTGAGTTGGGTGTAGTTTTGGAAATTTACCCTTTTAGTATTCGATGGTTTATGAACGAATTTGATAATCGTGTTGCAAACGACAGGTTTGGACTTGAGTTTCTCTTAGCCTATTCTACAGGAGCTGGGACTTGTTTTTGTTATTCTGGTTTTAGTGTCTAATCTGCGGAATATGAGCTTTTATCCTATATACTGATATATTCACACCTACAATAACGACTTGCCTTTGCAGCAGACTAAGTGGACATGCCTTGATGCAGGGGTAAAGGCATAAGAAATGGCCATCATTTAGAAATTTCGTTATTAGTGGAAATATGAACATTTTTGTTTGTTTTGTAATGTGATATTAACTTGTGTATTCAGCCCTCAGGCTGCCTTCCCCTGAAGAGGGGAGAGCTTTGAAGGGAAGGACTTGGCCACAGGCAAAACATGCGCCAGCTAAGAGAAATCACGGCCCAATCAGCGACGAGACTCTCTGGCGCATGCGCAATTTAGATGATTTTTGCCTGCAGCCAGTCCCTTCCCATAGCAAGGTGGTTCCGAGGTCCTGTGAAGGCTCGAATGTTTTTCCCACCACTGCTACAGTGTCAGTGTCTACACCATGCCCTTCATTACCTCATCTACTAATATACAATCTTACCCTAGATATACTTAGTTTATCTTCTAAAAATTATGATTTGTGTAAGCACACACACACACACACACACACACACACACACACACATCTCACTGGAACCAAAACATGCAATTCTCAAGATACTGTACATATGCATTTCCATTACCTTCATAGGTAACAGTAGCTTTAAAAATCTACATTCATGCATGTATTCATAGTCAGATTCAGTAAAATTATTTTTTACATTAATAAGTTTGGTGTTTGATTTTCCTGAACATTTTCATAAATATCATAAGAGACAGACAGACAGACACCCTCTTCCTGGTCACCATGCACCCTCTCCTCAAGCATGATGTATCTCTGTCCCCTGAACAGAGAAGCCGGGAAAGTAATGGATTACATCATTGTAGAATGAACTGAATATTTGTTAATGGTGGAAAATAAGATAAAAGCAAACCCCATGAGAAAATAATACTTGAACTATGGTGCTATAATAAAACCGTGTGCAGTGTGAACGAAATTATATTTAATAAAATGACAATTAAAACAAATAAATCAGTTGCTGACTGTCGTTCGTATGCGTCCAATTGTAACTTTATTTAGTTTTGTTATCAACATTATTCGGGTTTATCTCTAATGATTTAAAACACACATATTTATCATTAAAGCTATAATTGCTTTAATCTATATCTGTATAATCCAGTATCCTATAGATAAATGAAGACTTTGGTTGCAATACAAAGTCGATTTGGTGCACAATCAAACACAAAGGGAATTGCCCAAACACCGCCTGAGAGCATCGTGCAGTGTTACCAATAACACCTGTCCTCAGCTGGTTTCAGGGAGTCTGACGCACTGATTTCAGTGCGTCAGACACCCTGAAACCGACTATAAAAGATCCCAAATCCAGTGCAAAACTACTCGCAAACTCTTGCTGACCTTCGTAGGAGTCGCAAAATCGAACCACAAAAATGTGGATTGTGAGCTTCATTCTTTCTTCTTCTTCAGTCATAACTCCAAAATAAAAAGTCGTACACGAACGTACGATACACCAAAAGTTTCTTGTTAAGTGTAGATGTTCGTTTTCATGTTTAGAGAAGCCTCCAGGCTACGGTTCCCGAGTTACGACCTGAAAACAGCATCACTGCCACCCCTAAGTATGCCATTTCGCGCAATACTGGTTAGCTACAGCTCACCTACAGTTAAAGAACGAACCAAAATACTGTTATGAAGGGGAATTTGCCAGTTAGGTAGTCTCGTACCTTCGAGACGTTTCTGGAAACGTAAGTTTCGGTACGAGTTACAGAGTTGCCAGTTTGTCTGCTGTTTGTGAGCTTAGTTATTTCATAAGTTATGCATCAGTTTTTGTGCTCTTGTTCTTTATAATGTTTTATTTAAGTGATTGCTTGTTAAAGTATGTAATTTAAGTTCGTATGGTAAATTATTTAGAGTATTATGTAATTTAAGACAACACTGGCATGCTCTGGGCTGTTTCCGAGTTGGCAACTGTTGCCCGTCGAGAGTAAACACGAAGTTTCGAGAGTAGGCAAGGTTATATAAGATGGGGGTAGAGACTGTTACAAGTTTAGTTGGGTTTCAGGTCAGATTGTGTGAAGTGCAGTCGATTTCTGGTGCAGTGTCAGTGAAGACAGTATACTTTCAGTAATGATAAAAACAGTGGCAAACAGTGACGAATTATTGAAGTTTGTATATCACTGGAACTTGAGAAAACAGTGAAGTGTCAAGCATTATGTGGAATTACTGTCAGTGAACATTATTTTCGGTACTTGTGTAATAAGTACTGGGAAGCATTAAGTGTACTAAGAGTGAAGTGTTGTTAAGCATTAAGTGTACTTGCAATCAGTAAAGTGTGTATAGCTCCAGTGCCTGTGAGAACAGTTAAGTTGGAAATCATTAAGTGGAATTACTTGGAAAATACAGACAGTGAACTTTAAGGAGTCAGTTTTTTTTTTTTCGCCTCAGCTGATGATATGTACTGTACACCTAAGGCTGACCATAGGAAGAACAACTCACTGGGCAACGTCCTTCCTATACAGTACTACTGCTGTTGGAGCCTGTGGCAGTGTGGGATGAGGATGTAACACTGGTGTCAGGAGTGGGATTATTATTTCAGGGCTGCAGTGAGTCTAACCTTCGACATGGAAGCAGAAGGTGTGAAGACAAGATCTCGAGCAGGGCAGGAGGAGGAAATTTCCCTGGCGACAAGTGTACAGCTATTACAAGCACAAAGTGCCCAATCACAGGCCCAAAGTGAAAAACAGGAAGAATTCAGGAACGAAATAAAAGAACTAATACAGGCACATACTAAAGAACTCAAAGAACAATTTCAGGTACAAGTTGTACAACTGAAGCCACAGAGTGAACAACTAAAGGCACAACGTGAAGAACAAAAAGAGCGATATGGACAACTTCAAGAAGCATCAGAGGAGCAACAAAAGGAATTACAACCGAGGGTGCAAGGACAGCTAGATGCATTCATGGAGGAAATGAAGGAAGAACAGGAACAATTGAAGAAAGAGGTATAGGCTACACTGAGCTACAGCAGCAGAAGTATGAGGTAAGCAATAATGTGACCGAGTGCAAACAACATGTAGATGAACAGTTGAAGACAATTAGTGAGGAAATAGTAACGGAGTGCAAACAGCATGTGGACAACCAGCTTAAGACTGGTGAGGGAATTGTGATAGAGTGCAGACAGCATGTAGATAACCAGTTGAAGCATGTAGTTGACCATGTGAAGATAATTAATGAGAAAATGGAAGCTGTAGAGAAATATTGCACTGCTGAGCCTCAGGTTAGTGTACAGAGAGCATATGAAAGGAGTAGACAGTGGATGGTGAATCTTGGTGGATCCCAGGCATCTGGAAATGGCATTACAGGGTTGAATAATCAGAATGCAGAAGTTTTAAGTCCTGGCCTTAATTATGATGTCCCAGTTTTTAGGCCCCACACCAGTGAAGTGCATGGCTGTAATGGGGATCCAATTAAGAAGAAACCTCAGGAATTTGATGGTAGAGTATCTTGGGAAGCTTACTGTGCACAGTTTAAGTTACTTGCAGATAAGAATGGTTGGGATGATAAGAGGAAGGCTGTAGAATACCCCACCACTGAAGAAATGCAAGAGAACCTTGATAAATGGTGTGCGAGAAGACAGAAGGACAGACGATATGCAGCGTAGTAGGAATGGGAATCGTAGGAAGAAATGCTGCTGTACTGTAGTGACGGGGCCGGCGTCAGACGTAGAAGACCTGGGGAGGATGCAGATGGAGGATGCAGATTTGCAACCGGTGCTGGAGTGGCTGCAGCAGAGCACAGTGCAACCATCATGGGGAGGAGTTTCCAGGTTGGGCCCTGTGACCAGGAGCTGCTGGAGTCAGTGGGACCTTCTTCGTTGCAACGGACTACTGGAGCATCAGTGAGAGACGCCCAATGGCCTCAGCAAGTGCTGGCAACTGGTGGTTCTGAAGAAGATGAGGTCTGAGATCTTGGATAAGTCCCATAACCAAATCACTAGTGGGCACCTGGGAGTAAAGACAATTCTAAGCCAGCTGCGACACAAGTTCTACTGGATTGGCATATGTTAGAATGTTGGGGAGTGGTGTGATGTGTGCTGTGCCAAGAAGTGATCCAAGAAATGTGGTTGCGCCCCTCTCCAGCTGTACCAAGTGGGTGCACCGATGGAAAGAGTCACGGTGGACAATGCTGGACCTCTGCCACTCACTGAAAGAGGAAACCGGTATATATGTGTCGCCATGGACTACTTCATAAAGTCGCCAGAAGCCTATGCTATCCCTGATCAAGAGGCTGTGACTGTTGCTCAAGTGTTGGTTGATCAGTTTTTCTGTCATTTTAGGATGCCACATGAACTACATTCAGACCGAGGTAGAAACTTCGAGTCTGCTGTATTCCATGAGTGTTGCAAGTTACTAGGGATCAAGAAGACCAGGACGACCACCCTAAGGCCACAGTCAGATGGGATGATGGAGAAATTCAACTGGACCCTTGGACAAGAACTGACCAAGTACTGCATTGATGGAAAAACAGACTGGGACCAGAAATTACCTGCTTTGCTGATGGCATATCGGTCTGCATCCCATGAGTCTACCGGCTACACCCCTGTGAAACTGATGCTGGGCCACGAGTTATGCTTACCAGTTGACTTGTTGATGGGAAGACCACCTGGAGAAGAGCTGCCTACAGACACCAATGGCTATGCGAAGCACCTTCGGGAAAGACTGGCTTAGGTACATCATCAAGTGCGAGGAGCCCTCAAATTTTCAGAAGTGATGAAGTCCAAGTATGATGCCGAGGCAAGTGAGGTCAGCTTGAAGGATGGTGACCAAGTTTGGTTATACAATCCACAGTGAAAGAAGGGACAATCACCAATGCTGCAAAGCCCACGGGACGGGCCTTACATTGTGGTGGACCGCCTATCAGACGTAACGTATCGGATTCGGGGAGGCAGGAAGTCTCGCCCAAAGATGGTACACGTGAACCGTCTGTGGCAGAACCATGGGCCAGGACAGTATAGCTGGGACATCTTCAAGGAATCGTGCTCACCCACAGCCGAGGATGTTGAGGAGGACCAAAGAGCTGAAGTTCAAGAGGATGGTGACAGATCCTCAAGAGAAAAAGTGAATCAGGAAGAGGACCAAGACCTTCCTGGAGGAGTGGACTGTATGGAGGAGCAAGGACATCATTGGAAGCGGCACAGAAGAAGACCTGATAATTTGAAAGATTTTTTGTGTCTATAGTTAAATGTTTCATTAGGATTAAGATTTATATTTGTATATATTGTGCAGTTTTGTCGGGATGACAAAGAACTAGGGATGGGATAGTGTTATGAAGGGGGATTTGCCAGCTAGGTAGTCTCGTACCTTCGAGACGTTTCTGGTACCGTAAGTTCCGGCACGAGTCATCAGAGTTGCCAGTTTGTCTGCTATTTGTGAGCTTAGTTATTTTGTAAGTTATGCATCAGTTTTTGTGCTCTTTATCTTTATAATGTTTTATTGAAGTGACTGCTTGTTAAATTATGTAATTTAAGGTCGTATGGTAAATGATTTAGAGTGTTATGTAATGTAAGTCAATACTGGCATGTTTTGGGCTGTTTCTGAGTTGGCAACTGTTGCCCGTCGAGAGTAAACACGAAGTTTCGAGAGTAATGCAAGCTTACATATGATAGGGTAGAGATTATTACAAGTTTAGTCGGGTTTCAGGTCAGTTTTCTGTGAAGTGCAGTTGGTTTGGTGAAGTGTCAGTGATGATTGTATACTTTCGGTACTTGTAAAATCAGTGGCAAACAGTGACGAGTTATTGAAGTTTGAATATCATTGGAACTTGAGAATACAGTGAAGTGTCAAGCATTTAGTGGAATTACTGCCAGTGAATATTATTACTTGTGTAATAAGTATTGGCAAGCATTAAGTGTACTAAGAGTGAAGTGTTGTTAAGCATTAAGTGTACTTGCAATCAGTAAAGTGTGTATAGCTCCAGTGCTTGTGAGAACAGTGAAGAGAAGTTGGAAATCATTAAGTAGAATTACTTGGAAAATAAAAACAGTGAACTGTAAGGAACCAGTGTTTATTTTCACCTCAGCTGATCTTGTGTACTGTACACCTAAGGCTGACCATAGGAAGAACAACTCACTGGGCAACGTCCTTCCTGTACTGTACTGCTGCTGTTGGAGCCTGTGGCAGTGTGGGACGAGGATGTAAGAATACTTATTTTCATTGGCAGGAACCCTCGCTTTAGTCTTTCAGTATGCTATGCATGTAATCCTCCAAACCTTACACTTACCGTACTTTATGCATAATTATACTTCCACAAAAAGATCGCAAACGAGAAATTGAAGATTTTACTCTAAAATGAGTGTTAAGAAGTAGGAATGGCAAAAGTGCACAGATAAAAGATAAAACAAGAACAGAAACAAGATAGCATTCAGGATGGAAGGGGATTGGGAGACCTATATCCATTACTACATTCCACCAGCTACAAGTCTGTGGCTAAAGTGTGGAATGTGATGATAAGTAAAGGTCTCCAAATCTCCTATCATGAATGCTCTCTTGTTTCTGCACTCTTTTCATCTCTTATCTGTGCGCTTTTGCCATTCCCACTTCTTAGCAATCAGTTTAGAAGAAATTATTATTATTTTTTTTCTCTCTCATTACATACACACACACACACACACACACACACACACACACACACACATATATATATATATATATATATATATATATATATATATATATATATATATATATATATATGAGGTTATGCAGCGTGATAAAAATAAGTGGGAGAGGGATTAGATACAATTTCCATTCGCACCTTCATCAGAAGGCTCCCACTCATGCAGAGAAACACCGTCGTGGAGGTAACAAGAATTAACCAGTTTAATATCGGTATTTCAACGCATATGAAGCCCAAACGAGTAGGTTCCAAGTTTATCATCCTGAACTCACAGGTAAGTGAAAAACCTTCTTAAACCATACATGCCAGGTGGCCGAGGTCATTCAGTCAAATTATTAATGAAATATGACAGACATGCAGATAGACAAATAAGCCTCATGCTTTTGTGTAAGCGGCGAGGTAAACCAGAGAATCTGTTTTGTTACTGTGTTGCCTGCTTCACCGCTCCCCATCCCCTTCAGCAACCCTCTAATCTCCTCCCACTTCCTCTCTTTAGTTCCCCTATATCCTCTCGCCCATGCACTTTTCCTTTGTACCTCCTCCCACTCATTCCACTCCCACATCCCGCTTTTCTAGACCCTTCCTCATCTCTCTCCTTTACTTTTCTCACATTCACATTTCCTTTCTAGTAATTTCTCTACTTCACACCCACTCCTTGTATCCACTCTATCGGCTCTATCCCACTCCCTCTTCACCTACAACCCTCCACTTCCCCCTCACTTCTATAGACCTTCCTCCATCCATTTCTTTCACTCATTTTCCCATCCCCCTTCATCACTCGCCTTCCCATTTTACCTCCACCCGCTACTGTTTCCCCCTTTAGTTCTTCTCTTACACGCATTTTTCTCTTCCTCATTCTCTTGCGCTCCCCTTTCCCTTAACTCTTTCCCCTCTCCTACTCCTCTCCAGTACCTCCGTTCCAATCCAACAATCTCCTCCCTTATTCTCCTCGCTTCTTTATTCCCCTTGCCCCCTTTCCCATCCCCTTTATACCATTTATGTCGTTCTCCCCTCTTACCACCATTTATTCTCCTCGCCACCTTCCCGTACCATTCTTTTTTTCACCCCTCCTATCCTCTTATCACTCCCCCCTCTCCACTGTGGCCCATACCTTCCCTTTCCATTTTGGCCCATATCTTCCTCTTCCATTTTGGCCCATACCCTCCCCCTTTTTCATCAATTTCCACCCACATAAGACCACCCCCTCTTTCCGTCCCCTTTTATTTACATTATTTCACTCGTCTTCCTTTTCCATTCCTTCCCTCTTCTTCCCTTCTGTCTCTCGTTGATATTCATATCTCCTTTCGCTCCCTTTCTCCTATTTATGATGCCACTTCCCCCCTATTTTCCTCTCCCCTCATTCATTCTTCCCCGACTCCCATATTTCCTACCTATCCCTTCGTCCTCTTCCACTCTCTTCCTTCTGCCCCTAGTCAGTTTAGGGTCAACCATTCCTTACCTTATCCCCTCTTCTTCTCCCTCCTCCCATTTAAATTACGGCTACCCATTTACTTTCCCCTCCATTCCTTCTTCATCCCATCTCTCGTCCTCCCTTCACCCCCCTCGTCACATTTACGCCATACCCCCCCTGCCTTCTCACTCTCCCCCTACTTCCCCTTGCCGGACACAAGTGGTTTATTATTCAGGAGTTAAAGCAGAAGAACCCTAACAAAGCAGTACGGGCAGACACGCTAATTTACGGCCTTACTGTTTTTCCCTTGGTTTGCTTTTTTTACATAATTTACCTTGTTTACAGCGGTTTATTATTTTTCTTTTACTCTCTTTTGCTTTTCCTTTTTCACTTGCGTTAGATATGGCTATACAATCTCTGTCAGTCCGGTGATTATATTATTCAATTAAGTTATGAATTTTTTTTCGAACAGGGAAAGTGAGATATAGCTCACATCTCCCATTTGATCCTCTATAAGCTGACTAAAATCGCATAGTAGGAGAATGAATTAATACAGTAATACGCCACCCTTTTATAGTGGTTAAAGGTATATATTGTTTGTTTAGCTTGCAGCAGTGGCAGACATTGCTGATTTACATATGTGATTTATTTCTCCTATATTATTTTTTTTTCTAACATTTTCATCAGAGAAAGACTGGATCAATTCACAGCTTTAGCTTTGTCTTAATTTGTTCATTATCACATTATTTTAGCTTTCACACAATCTATTCTCTTTATATTTGTTTGTAGTTGTGGCCGCGAATGACAATTTACACTTTTAATTAATACATTGATATATTCCACTAATATAAATTGTTTGACGCAGAGCTACTTTAAATTATTTAGTTTCCCCTCTGATTGATTTTTATGTATGATAAATTATGTTGTTTGTACAAGTAATTTTTTATTATGTTTAGTCATTTCTTTCAGGCTTGACACTTCTTGTAATTTCTTCTTTATGTGATATGTGTGCCAGCGAGGCTTACAATACAAATGGCATTATTAAATATGTGCTTTCTTGTTATACTGTTTGTTTGAAATGAAGGCAAACCAGGCTAATTAACAGCCCTAATTTATCAACGATTATCT